>NW_026111619.1:67500-180000 GCF_024679095.1 Eriocheir sinensis | reverse complement strand
TGCAGCACATGATACCTTCACCTTCCTACAGGAACAGATTAGTGCAGTCCAACCTTTCACTAGCATAGTTAAAACACCTTTAAGCCCTCGCAATGAGCCAGAAAGTGCCACCTTCCTACAGGGTCAGATTAGTGCAGTCCAGATTCTCACTAGCATAGTTATCAAACCTCCAAGCCTCTCTGCAGCACATACGACCTTTTGACTCCCTAGCACTGAGCCAAAGAGTGCCACCTCCCTACAACTTCACCTTCCTAGTGGGCCAGATTAGTGCAGTCCAGTCGTTCACTATCATAGTTATAACACCTCTAAGCCTCTCTGCAGCACACGACACATTTTGATTCCCTTGCACTGAGCCAGAGAGTGCCACCTTCCTACACCTACGTCTTCCTACAGGGTCAGATTAGTGCAGTCCAGCCTTTCACTAGCATTGTTATAACAACTCCAAGCCTCGCTGCAGCACATGACATCTGATTACCAAGCACTGAGCCAGATAGTGCGACCTTTCTACAGTGTCAGATTACTGCAATCCAGTCTTTCACTAGCATAGCTATAACAACTCCAAGCCTCTCTGCAGCACATGACTCCTTCTGATTCCATTGAACTCAGCCAGAGAGTGCCACCTTCCTACATCTCCACCTTCCTACATGGTCAGATTAGTGTAGTCCATCCTTTCACTAGCATTTATATAATACCTCCAATCCTCTCTGCTGCATATAATACCTGATTCTCTAATACTGAGCTTGAGAGTGCCACCCTCATACAGGTCAGATTAGTGCAGTCCAGCCTTTCACTAGCATAGTTATAACACCTCAAGCCTCTATTCAGCACATGGAACCTTCTGATTCACTAGTGTGGGTAGGCGGTGGCTGCGAAATGGTAGCGTACTGGCCCACATTCACCGCGTGATGGACGACGCGGGTTCGAATCCCACGCTACCACTCGGATTTTCAGTCACCGCCGAGTGGCTAAAAACTACCAACATGCTCTCATGAAGACCACACATCAACCCGGACTCTAGAGGAAGCCGACAAAGCGAATCAAGAAAGAGTTCCGGGGGCACGCATGATCCAATGCAAGATGGCAACACTGTAAACACTCGCCTGCGGTGGGCCAGAACTGGGGCCACCATCAGGCCCAGCCTGGAAGAAGCCTTGGGGGGACCATCAGGCCCCCACCAGGAAGATGCCTACCGCAGCAGGCAGCGACGTAAAAAAAAAAAAAAAAACTGAGCTTGATGGTGCCACTCTCCTACAGGGTCAGACTAGTGCAATCCAGCATTTCACTATCATTGTTATAACACCTCCAAGGCTCTCTGCAGCACAAGACAGCTTTTGAATCTCTAGCACTGAGCCAGTGAGTGCCACCTTTATTCAATGTCAAATTAGTGCTGTCCAGCTTTTCACTAGCATAGTTATAACAACTCCAAGCCTCTCTGCAGCACATGGCACCTTCTGACTCCCTAGCGCAGACCCAGAGAGTGCCACATTCCTACACCTTCATCTTCCTACATTGCCAGATTAATGCAGTCCAGCATTTTACTAGCACTGGGGAGGCGGTAACTGAAAGGATAGCATTACACCCCAGCGTTCAAGAGCTCCAGGATGGACGTGGGCTTGAATCCTAGCCGCCGCACAGCTAAGGATTTTCAGTCACCGCCGAGTGGCTTAAGACTACACACCGACTGGCCTGACGACCACCTATCAACCAGGGCTCTAGATAACCTCGCCAAAGGGAGGCTTAAATACGAGTTCCGGGGGACAGCATCAGTCAACACAAGATAGTGCAACTATAAACACTCGCCTGCGCCAGAATGAGCTGGGCAGACCATCAGGCCCCACCGGGAAGAAGCTTACCGGAGCAATAAAAATAATTATAACACCTCCAAGCCTCTCTGCAGCACATGACATCTGATTCCCTAGCACTGAGCCAGAAAGTGCCACCTTCCTACACCTATACTTTCCTACAGGGTCAGATAAGTGCAGTCCAGCCTTTCATTAGCATAGTTATGACACCTCCAAGCCTCTATGTAGGACATGACACCTTCTGATTTCCTAGCACAGAGCTTCACAGTGCCACCTTCCGACACCTTCACCTTCCTACAGGGTCAGATTAGTGTAGTCCAGCCTTTCACTAGCAAAGTTGTAACACCTCCAAGACTCTCTGCAGCACATGATACCTTCACCTTCCTACAGGAACAGATTAGTGCAGTCCAACCTTTCACTAGCATAGTTAAAACACCTTTAAGCCCTCGCAATGAGCCAGAAAGTGCCACCTTCCTACAGGGTCAGATTAGTGCAGTCCAGATTCTCACTAGCATAGTTATCAAACCTCCAAGCCTCTGCAGCACATACGACCTTTTGATTCCCTAGCACTGAGCCAAAGAGTGCCACCTCCCTACAACTTCACCTTCCTAGTGGGCCAGATTAGTGCAGTCCAGTCGTTCACTATCATAGTTATAACACCTCTAAGCCTCTCTGCAGCACACGACACATTTTGATTCCCTTGCACTGAGCCAGAGAGTGCCACCTTCCTACACCTACGTCTTCCTACAGGGTCAGATTAGTGCAGTCCAGCCTTTCACTAGCATTGTTATAACAACTCCAAGCCTCGCTGCAGCACATGACATCTGATTCCCTAGCACTGAGCCAGATAGTGCGACCTTTCTACAGTGTCAGATTACTGCAATCCAGTCTTTCACTAGCATAGCTATAACAACTCCAAGCCTCTCTGCAGCACATGACTCCTTCTGATTCCATTGAACTCAGCCAGAGAGTGCCACCTTCCTACATCTCCACCTTCCTACATGGTCAGATTAGTGTAGTCCATCCTTTCACTAGCATTTATATAATACCTCCAATCCTCCCTGCTGCATATAATACCTGATTCTCTAATACTGAGCTTGAGAGTGCCACCCTCATACAGGTCAGATTAGTGCAGTCCAGCCTTTCACTAGCATAGTTATAACACCTCCAAGCCTCTATTCAGCACATGGAACCTTCTGATTCACTAGTGTGGGTAGGCGGTGGCCGAAATGGTAGCGTACTGGGCCCACATTCACCGCGTGATGGACGACGCGGGTTCGAATCCCCACGCTACCACTCGGATTTTTCAGTCACCGCCGAGTGGCTTAAAACTACCCACATGCTGTCCTGAAAACCACCCATCAACCCGGACTCTAGAGGAAGCCGACCAAGCGAATCAAGAACGAGTTCCGGGGGGCAGCATGAGCCAATGCAAGATGGCAACACTGTAAACACTCGCCTGCGCCAGAACGGGCTGGGCAGACCATCAGGCCCCACCTGGAAGAAGCCTTGGGCCGACCATCAGGCCCCACCAGGAAGATGCCTACCGGCGCAGCAGGCAGCGACGTAAAAAAAAAAAAAAAAAAAAAAAAAACTGAGCTTGATGGTGCCACTCTCCTACAGGGTCAGACTAGTGCAATCCAGCATTTCACTATCATTGTTATAACACCTCCAAGGCTCTCTGCAGCACAAGACAGCTTTTGAATCTCTAGCACTGAGCCAGTGAGTGCCACCTTTATTCAATGTCAAATTAGTGCTGTCCAGCTTTTCACTAGCATAGTTATAACAACTCCAAGCCTCTCTGCAGCACATGGCACCTTCTGACTCCCTAGCGCAGACCCAGAGAGTGCCACATTCCTACACCTTCATCTTCCTACATTGCCAGATTAATGCAGTCCAGCATTTTACTAGCACTGGGGAGGCGGTAACTGAAAGGATAGCATTACACCCCAGCGTTCAAGAGCTCCAGGATGGACGTGGGCTTGAATCCTAGCCGCCGCACAGCTAAGGATTTTCAGTCACCGCCGAGTGGCTTAAGACTACACACCGACTGGCCTGACGACCACCTATCAACCAGGGCTCTAGATAACCTCGCCAAAGGGAGGCTTAAATACGAGTTCCGGGGGACAGCATCAGTCAACACAAGATAGTGCAACTATAAACACTCGCCTGCGCCAGAATGAGCTGGGCAGACCATCAGGCCCCACCGGGAAGAAGCTTACCGGAGCAATAAAAATAATTATAACACCTCCAAGCCTCTCTGCAGCACATGACATCTGATTCCCTAGCACTGAGCCAGAAAGTGCCACCTTCCTACACCTATACTTTCCTACAGGGTCAGATAAGTGCAGTCCAGCCTTTCATTAGCATAGTTATGACACCTCCAAGCCTCTATGTAGGACATGACACCTTCTGATTTCCTAGCACAGAGCTTCACAGTGCCACCTTCCGACACCTTCACCTTCCTTCAGGATCAGATTGGTGCAGTCCAGCCTTCACCAGCATAATTATAACACTTCCAAGGCCCTCTGCAGCACTTGACACTTTCGGATGCCCGACCACTGAGCTTGAAAGTACCACCTTCCTACACCTTCACCTTCCTACAGGGTCAGATTAGTGTAGTCCAGACTTTCAGTAGTATAGTTATAACACCTCCAAGCCTTTCTGCAGTACATGACACCTTTTGATTCCCTAGCACTGAGCCAGAGAGTGCCACCTTCGTATAGGGTCAGATTAGTGCAGTCTAGATTTTCATTACCATAGTTATAACACCTCCAAGCCTTTTTGCAGTACATGACAACTTTTGATTCCCCAGCACTCGCGCAGAGTGCAACCTTCGTACAGGGACAGATAAGTGCAGTCCAGCCTTTCACTAGCATAGTTATAACACCTTCAAGCCTCTCTGCACCACATGCCACCTTCTGATTCCATAAAACTGAGCCAAAGAGTGCCACCTTCGAACACTTTCACCTTCCTACATGGTAAGATTAGTGCAGTCTCGCCTTTCACTAGAATAGTTATAACACTCCAAGCCTTTCTGCAGCACATGACACCTGATTCCATAGTACTGTGCTTGAGAGTGCCACCTTCCTAAACCTTCACATTCCTTCAGTGACAGATTAGTGTAGTCAAGTCTTTCACTAACATAGTTATAAGACTTCTAAGCCTCTGCAGCACATGACATCTTCTGTTTCCTTATCACTGAGCCAGAGAGGGCCACCTTCCTGCACCTTAACCTTCCTCCAGGGTCAGATTAGTGCAGTCCAGCCTTTCGCTAGCATAGTTATAACACCTCGAATCATCTCTACACCACATGACACCTTTTGATTCACTAGCCCTGAGCCAGAGAGTGCCACCTTCTTACAGGTTAGATTAGTGTTGTCCAGCCTCTCACTATCATATTTATATCACTTCCAAGCCTCTCTGCAGCACATGACACCTTCTGATTCCCTAGCACTGACCTTGAGAGTGCCATCTTCCTACATTCTCCTTCCTACAGGGTCAGATTAGTGCGGTCCTGCCTTTCACTAGCATCGTTATAACACCTCCAAGCCTCTGCAGCACATGGCACCTTCTGATTCCTTAGCACTGAGACAGAGAGTGCCACCTTCTTACAGGATATATTAGTGTTGTCCAGCCTTTCACTATCATATTTATATCACTTCCAAGCCTCTGCAGCACATGCCACCTTCTGATTCCCTAGCACTGACCTTTAGAGTGCCATCTTCCTACACCTTCTCCTTTCTAAGGGGTGAGATTAGTTGTTTACAGCTTTTAACTAGCATTGTTATATAACTTCCAAGCTACTCTGTAGCACATGACACCTTCTGATTCCCTAGCACTGAGATTGACCTTTCTACACCTGCACCTTCCTACAGGGTCAGATTAGTGCAGTCCATCCTTTCACTAATATAGTTATAACACTTCCAAGCCGCTCTGCAGCACATGACACCTTCTGATTCCCTAGCACTGAACCAGAGAGTGCCACCTTCCTACAGGGACAAAATAGTGCAGTCCAGCCTTTCACTAGCCTAGTTTAAACACCTCTCAAGCCTCTCTGTAGCACATGACACCTTCTGATTCCTTAGCACGTACAGAGCCAGATAGTGCCAACTTACTAGACCTTCACCTTCCTACAACCTCAGAAAAGTGCAGTCCAGCCTTTCACTAGCATAGTTATATCACCTCCAAGCCTCCCTGCCGCACATGACACATTCTAATTTCCTAGCACAGTGCTTGGCAGTGCCACCTTCCTACATCTTCACTTTCGTACAGGGTCAGATTAGTACAGTCCAGCCTCTCAGCAGCATAATTATAACACCTCCAAGTCTCTCTGCAGCACATGACACATTCTGATTCCCTAGCACTAAGCCAGAGAGTCCCACCTTCCTACACCTTCACCTTCGTCAGATTAGTGCAGTCCAGCCTTTCACTAGCATAGCTGTAACACCTCCAAGCCTCTCTGCAGCATATACGACCTTTTGATTCCCTTTGAGCCAAAGAGTGCCACCTTCCTAGATAGCCAGATTAGTGCAGTCCAGTCGTTCACTATCATAGTTATAACACCTCTAAGCCTCTCTGCAGCACATGACACCTTCAGATTCCCTATCACTGAGCTTGAGAGTGCCACTTTTCTACAGGGTTAGATTAGTGCAGTCCAGCATTTCACTAGCATAGATATAACACCTCCAAGCCTCTCTGCAGCACATGGCACTGAGCCAGAGACTGCCACTTTCCTACACCTTCACCTTTTTAAAGGGTCAGAATAGTGCAGTCTAGCCAATCACTAGCATAGTTATAACACCTCCAAGCCTCATTGCAGCACATGGCACCTTCTTTTTCCTGAGCATTGAGCCAGAGAGTGCCACATTCCTACAGGTCAGATTAGTGTTGTCCAGCCTTTCACTAGCATAGGTATAACACATAGCCTCTCTGCAGCACATGACACCTTCTGATTCCCTATGAATGAGCCAGATAGTGCCACCTTTCTACAGTGTCAGATTACTGCAGTCCAGCTGTTGTATAGTCATTACACCTCAGCGGCACCGAAGCACTGAGCAGCTCTTCGGAACAGCAATCCGAGGATACATGTACTGCCAAGGCCCGAGGATCGGACATTCCCTGTCTGGCCTCTTTATAGAATACATCGCAACCCCTGCTCCCTCGTGTGTCATTCACTCCTCAACACGTGGCGACGAGGATGGGATTCTGAAGGAATCAAGTGAAACCCCGAGGACGAGAATGGGAGCAATAATTGGAGCGGTGGAGCAGTACTCAGAGGGAGAAGATTTCGAGGCCTATACAGAAAGGTTCGAAGAGTTCCTGGAGGTCAGTAATATCACCGAGGAGAATCGGAAACGGGCGTTTTTCCTGACTGTCTGCGGCCCGACGGTGTATCAATTACTGAGGAACCTGTGCGCCCTGGGGAAACCCTCTGAGAGGACACTGAAGGAATTGATTCGTCTCGCTACTCAGCACTATGCGCCCAAAGTTTCAGTGGTGGTGGAAAGGTTCAAATTCAACTCTGGAAATCAAAGGAAACCCTGATAATCAGCAGTTACGTGGCAGAACTGAAGAGGAAAGCTTCCAACTGCAGCTTTGGGGCAAACTTAACAGAGCAGCTTCGAGAAAGATTCGTCGGTGGAGTGTCGAGCGAACGGATCCGGCGGAGGTTGTTACGAGAGGGCGACGACTTAACTTGGGACAAAGCGTGCAAACTGGCATCATCGATGGAGGCAGCAACCACGGAGGCGAAGGTACTGGGAGGGGAGCACAAAGAAGCCCAGGTGAACAGAGTGGAGCCGCCGCGAACGAAGCCCGGGGACCAGAAAGAACCAACGAGCAGGTGGGACAAGGCCAGGTTGCAAAACAAGTACTTGCCTC
Source organism: Eriocheir sinensis (assembly GCF_024679095.1). Classification (NCBI taxonomy): domain Eukaryota; kingdom Metazoa; phylum Arthropoda; class Malacostraca; order Decapoda; family Varunidae; genus Eriocheir; species Eriocheir sinensis. The sequence continues at coordinate 172,315 of NW_026111619.1, read as the reverse complement.
GTGAGGGGGCACGTAGTAGTGTAACTTGTAATCGGTGTGGCAGTAGTTACCACAAGGCAACGGAGTGCCCATTTAAGGATAGGGAATGCTTCAGGTGCAGTCGTAAAGGCCACACCAGGCGAATGTAATGTGTCCACGGCGAGGCAGAGTAAATAGCGTGGATGATGAGGAGCAAGAGATTAGTGATGAGGAAGAGAGGGTGGAGGTGTTTGGTATTTTACAGCTGCCTGGACAACAGCCTGGATAACACCTCCAAGCCTCTCTGCAGCACATGACACCTGATTCCGTAGCACTGAGCCAGAAAGTGCCACCTTCCTACACCTTTACTTTCCTACAGGGTCAGATAAGTGCAGTCCAGCCTTTCATTAGCATAGTTATGACACCTCCAAGCCTCTATGTAGTACATGACACCTTCACTTTTGATTCACTAGCCCTGAGCCAGAGAGTGCCACCTTCCTACACAATCACCTTCGTACCTGGTCAGATTAGTGCAGTCCAGCTTACACTAGCATAGTTATAACACATCCAAGCCTCTCTCCAGCAAATGACACCTTAGACTCCCTAGCACTGAGGCAGTGCCAGCTTCCTACAGGATGAGATTAGTGAAGTCAAGCCTTCACTAGCATAGTTACAAAACCTCCAAGCCTCTCTGCAGCTCATACGACCTTTTGATTCCCTAGCACTGAGCCAAAGAGTGCCACCTTCCTTCAACTTCACCTTCCTAGAGGGCGAGATTAGTGCAGTCCAGTCGTTCACTATCATAATTATAACTTCTGATTCCCTAGCACTGAGCGTTAGAGTGACACTTTCCTATAGGGTCAGATTAGTGCGGGTGATCTTGGACATATTCCTCTTACTCATCCCCCCTCCTACTCCTTTATGCCTGTTATTAGGATTTTTAGGAATGATGTTTTCTATGCCCTCTCTGACCTCAACTCTCAGAAGGCTTATGGACCTGATAGAGTGTCTCTTATTGTCCGTAAAAACAGTACCTGGTCAAACTCTCTCGCCTCTGCTTATCAACATCTACCTTTCCTTCCAGCTGGAAGTACGCCTTCGCACAGCCAATCCCTCAAACCACCGCCCTATAGCTTTACTTTCCTGTCTATCTAAAGCTTTTGAATCAATCCTTAACCGGAAGATTCAAAAGCACCTTTCCACTTTTAACCTTCTATCTGACCGCCGGTATGGGTTCCACATGGGGCGTTCTACTGGCGATCTTCTTGCTCTCTTAACTGATTCTTGGTCATCTTTTCTTAGCCGTTTCGGTGAAACTTTCTATGTTGCGCTAGACATATCGAAAACACTCGATAGAGTCTTGCACAAGTCTTTGCTTTCTAAACTGACCTCTTTCGGATTCTATCCTTCTCTCTGTTCCTTTATCTCTAGTCTACTTTCCGGCCGTTCTATCTCTGCGGTGGTAGACGGTCACTGTTCTCAGGAACTTATTAACATTGGTGTTCCACAGGGCTCTGTCCTATCACCCACTCTCCTCCTGTTATTCTTCAATGATCTTTCCATAACAAACTGTCCTATCCACTCATACGCTGATGACTCCACTCTGCATTATTCAATTTCTTTCAATAGAGAACTCTCTTAACAGGAATTACATGACTCCAAGCTGGAGGCTGCAGAACGCTTAACCTCAGACCTTACCAACATTTCCGAGTGGGGTAAAAGGAACCTTGTGCACTTTTTTTTTTTTTTTTACGTCGCGGCCTATTGCGCCGGTAGGCTTCTTCCTGCCGGATCCTGATGGTCGGTCCAAGGCTTCTTCCCAGTGGGTCCTGATGGTCGGCCCAGCCCATTCTGGCACAGGCGAGTGTTTATAGTGGCGCCATCTTGCATTGGCTCATGCTGCCCTCCCATAACTCATCTTTAATCCTAGAATCTGGAGTCAGGGTTGATAGGTGGTCTTCTGGACAGCATGTGGGTAGTTTTAAGCCAGTCGGCGGCCGCTGAAAAATCCTAGCTTGGTGTCATCAGTCGGGGATTGAACTCGTGTCTTCCTAAACGCGGGACCGTCTCGCTATCCGTTCAGCCACCGCCTCTATAATGCATCAAAAACACAATTTATCCACTTATCAACTCGACGCAATCTTCCAAACACCCTTACCCTCGAGTATTCGACAACACTCAGCTGTCACCATCTTCAACACTAAACATCCTCGGTCTATCCTCAACTCAAAATCTTAACTGAAAATTTTACATCTCGTCTCTCACTAAATCAACTTCTTCAAAGTTGGGCGTTCTGTATCGTCTCCGCCAGTTATTCTCCCCCGCACACATGCTATCCATATACAGTGGCATTGTCCGACCTCGTATGGAGTATGCATCTCCTGTATGTTGGTGCTGTACTCACAAATCTCTCTTGGACAGAGTGGAGTCTAAGGCTCTTCGTATCATCAGCTATCCTCCTAATACTGATAGTCTTCGACCTCTTAATTTCAGCCGCAATGTTGCCTCACTTTCTATCTTCTATCGATATTTTCAGGCTGACTGCTCTTCTGAACTTGCTAACTGCTTGCCTCCCCCCATCCCGCGGCCCCGGTGCACCCGACTTTCTACTCATGGTCATCCCTATACTGACCAAACCCCTTATGCAAGAGTTAACCAGCATAATCACTCCTTCATCTCTCACGCGGGTAAACTCTGGAACAATCCTACTTCTTATGTATGTCCTCCTGCCTACGACTTGAAAAACCTCTCCTCCCGAAATTGACCTCTTTCGGCCACCTCTTGATTCTTTTTGTGATCAGCGAGTAGCGGGCTTTTTTTATTATTGCTTATTTTACCCTTGAGCTGTCTCATTTGTTGTAAAAAAAATAGTTATAACACCTCCAAGCCGCTCTGCAGCACATGACACATTCTGATTCCCTACCACAGACCTTCAGAGTGCCACATTCCTACACCTTTACCTTCTTACAGGGTCAGATTAGTGCAGTCCAGCCTTTCACTAGCTTAGTTATAACACCTACAAGACTCTGCAGCACATATCTCCTCCTGACACCCTAGCACTAAGGCAGAGAGTACCACCTTCCTACGCCTTCACCTTTCTACAGGGTCAGATTAGTGCAGTCCAGCCTTTCAGTAGCATTGTTATAACACCTCCACGCCATTTTGCAGCACATGGCACCTGATTCCCTAGCACTGAGCTTGAGAGTGCCACCTTCCTACTGGCTCAGATTAGTGCAGTACAGCCTTTCACTAGCATAGTTATAACAACCCCATGCCTCTCTGCATCATATGACACCTGACTCCCTAGCAAAGAGTTCGAGATTGCCACCTTCCTGCAGAGTCACTTTCCTACAGGGTCAGATTAGTGCAGTCCAGCCTTTCACTAGCATAGTTATAACACCTCGAAGCCTCTATGCGGCACATGACAACTGATTCCCTAGCTCCAAGCCAGAGCCACCTTCGTACACCTTAACCCTCCTACTGTGTCAAATTAGTGCAGCCCAGCCTTTCACTAGCATAGTAATAACACCGCCAAGCCTCTCTGCAGCACATGCCACCTTCTGATTCCTTAGCACAGCGCTTGAGAGTGTCACCTTCCTATTGGGTCAGATTAGTGCTGTACATCTTTTCACTAGCATAGTTATAACACATCCATGCCTCTCTGCAGCACATGACACCTTCTGATTCCCTAGCACAGAGCTTCACCCTCCTACACTTTCACCTTCCCACACTGTCATATTAGTGCAGTTCAGCCTTTTTTAAGCATAGTTATAACACCTACAAACCTGTATGCAGCACATTACAGCTTCTGATTCCTACGCACTGAGCCAGAAAGTGTCCCCTGCCTACAGGGTCAGATTAGTGGGATAGAGCCTTTCACTAGAATAGTTCAAACACCTCCAAGCCTCTCTGCACCACATACGACCTTCTGATTCCCTAGCACTGAGCCAGAGAATGCCATCTTCCTACACCTTCACCTTCCTCCAGGGACAAATTAGATTAGATCAATCCAGCCTTTCATATGCATAGTTATAGCACCTCAAAGCCTCTCTGCAGCACATGCCACCTTCTGATTTCCTAGCAAAGAGCTTGAGAGTGCCACCTTCCTATTGGGTCAGATTAGTGCTGTACATCCTTTCACATGCATAGTTATAACACATCCAAGCCTCTCTGCAGCACATACCACCTTCTGATTCCCTAGCACAGAGCTTGAGAGTGCCACCTTCCTATTAAGTCAGATTAGTGCTGTACATCCTTTCACTAGCATAGTTATAACACCTCCAAGCTTCTCTGCAGCACATGCCACCTTCTGATTCCCAAGCAAAGAGCTTGAGAGTGCCACCTTCCTATTGGTTCAGATTAGTGCTGTACATCCTTTCACATGCATAGTTATAACACATCCAAGCCTCTCTGCAGCACATGACACTTTCTGATTCCCTAGCACAGAGCCAGAGAGTGCCACTTTCCAAAAGGGTCAGATTAGTGTAGTCGACCCTTTCATTAGCATAGTTATAACACCTCCAAGCCTCTCAGCAGCACATGACACCTTCTAATTCCCTAGCACTGAGCTTGAGAGTGCCACCTTCCTCAACCTTCTCCTTCCTACAGAGTTAGATTTGTGCAGTCCAGCCTTTCACTAGCATAGGTGTAACACCTCCAATACTCTCTGCAGCACGTGACACCTTCTGATTCCTTAGCACTGAGCCAGAGAGTGCCACCTACCTACAGTGCCATATGAGTGTAGTCCAGCTTTTCATTAGCATAGTTATAACAACTCAAATGCTCTCTGCAGGTCATGACACCGGATTTCCTTGCAATGAGCCAGAGAGTGCCACCTTCCTACTGCTGCACCGTCCTACAGGGCCAGGTTAGTGCAGTCCAGTCTTTCACTAGCATATTTATAACACCCCAAAGCCTCTCTACAGCACATGACTCCTTCTGATTTCCTACCATAAAGCTTGAGAGTGCCACCTTACTACACCTTCACCTTCTTACAGGGTCAGATTAGTGCAGTTTTGCCTTTCACTAGTTTAGTTATAACACCACCAAGCCTCTCTGCAGCAAATGGCACCTTTTGATTCCCAAGCACAGAGCTTGAGAGTGCCACCTTCCTACATCTTCACCTTTCCACATGGACAGATTAGTGCAGTTCAGCCTTTCACTAGTATAGTTAAACCATCTCCACGCCTCTCTGCAGCACATGACACCTTCTGATTCCCTAGCACTGAGCTTGTGAGTGCCACCTTCCTACACCTTCACCTTCCTCTAGGGTCAGACTAGTGCAATCCAGCCTTTCACTAGCATGGATATAACACCTCCAAGCCTCTCTGCAGCACAAGACACCTTCTAACTCACTAAAACTGAGACAGAGGGTGCCACCTACCTAGAGAGCCAAATGAGGCTCTCTGCAGCGCATGACACCTCATAATTCCCAAGCACAAAGCTTGAGAGTGCCACCATCCTACAACTCACCTTCCTACTGGGTCAGACTAGTCAGTCTAGCATTTCACTAACATAGTTATAACAACTCGAAGCTTCTCTGCAGCACATGACACCTTCTGATTCCCTATCACTGAGCCAGAGAGTGACACCTTCCTACAGGGTCAGAATAATGCAGTCGAGCCTTCACTAGCATATTTGTAACACCTCCAAGCCTCCCTGCAGCACATGACACCTTCTGATTCCCTAGCACTGAGACAGATAATGTCACCTTCCTACAGGGTCAGAATAATGCAGTGCAGCCTTCCACTAGCATAGTTATAACACCTCTAAGCTACTCTGCAGCACATGACACCTTCTGATTCCCAAGCACTGAGACAGAAAATGCCACCTTCCTACACCTTAACCTACCTACAGGGTCAGATTAGTGCAGTCCAGCCTTCCACTAGCATAGTTATAACACCTCTAAGCTACTCTGCAGCACATGACACCTGCTGATTCCCTGGCACTGAGACAGAAAATGCCACCTTCCTACACCTTAACCTACCTACAGGGTCAGATTAGTGTAGTCCAGCCTTCGCTGACATAATTATAACACCACCATGCCACTCTGCAGCACATGACACCTCCTGATTCCCTAGCACTGATCCTGAGAGTGCCACCTTCCTAAAGCTTCTCCTTCCTACAGGGTCAGATTAGTGCAGTCAAGCCTTTCAATAGCATAGTTATAACACCTCTAAGCTACTCTGCAGCACATGACACTATATATTCCCTAGCACTGAGCAACAGAGTGCCACCTTCCTACACCTTCATTTTCCTACAGGGTCATATTAGTGCAGTCCAGCCTTACACTAGCATAGTTATGACACCTCCAAGCCTCCCTGCAGCACATGACATATGATTCCCTAGCACAGAGACAGAGAATGCCACTTTCCTACACCTTCACATTCCTACAGGGTCAGATTAGTGTAGTCCAGCATTTCACTAGCATAGTTATAATACATCAAAGCCTCTCTGCAGTACATGACACCTGATTCCCTAGCACAGAGCCAGAGAGTGCCACCTTCCTAAACCTTCACCTTCCTACAGGGTCAGATTAGTGCGGTCCAGCATTTACCTAGCATAGTTATAACACCTCCAAGCCTCTCTGCAGCACATGACACCTTCTGACTCCTTAGCACTGAGCCAGAGAGTGCCACCTTCCTTGAGGGTCAGATTAGTGCAGTCCAATATTTACCTATCATAGTTATAACACCTCCAAGCCTCTCTGCAGCACATTACACCTTATGATTCCTTAGCACTGAGCCAGAGCGTGCCACCTCCTTACACCTTCACCTCCCTACAGGGTAAGATTAGTGCAGTCCAGCCTTTCACTAGCAAAGTTATAACATCTCCAAACCTCTCTGCAACACATGAGACCTGACTCCATAGCACTGAGACAGAGAATGCCACCTTCCTACGGGGTCAGATTAGTGCGGTCCAGGCTTTCACTAGCATAGTTATAATACATCAAAGCCTCTCTGCAGTACATGACACCTGATTCCCTAGCACAGAGCCAGAGAGTGCCACCTTCCGACACATTCACCATCCAACAGGGTCAGATTAGTGCAGTCAAGTCTGTCAGTAGCATAGTTATAAAAACTCCAAGCCTCTCTGCAACACATGACACCTTCTGATTCCCTAGCACTGAGCCAGAGAGTGCCAACTTTCTACAGGGTCAGATTAGTGAAGTCCAGTATATCACTAGCATGGTCATAACACATCCAAGTCTATTTGCAGCGCATGACACCTTTTGATTCCCTAGCACTGAACCAGAGAGTGCAACCTCCATACAGGGTCAAAGTAGAGCAGTCCAGCCTTTCACTAGCATAATTATAACACCTTCACACCTCTCTGCAGCACTTGACACATTCTAATTCCTTGGCACTGAATCAGGAAATGCCATCTTCTTAAAGGGTCAGATTAGTGCAGACCAGTATTCATGAGCATAGGTAAAGCACCTTCAAGCCACTCTGCAGCACATGACACCTTCCGATTCCCGAGCATTGAGCTTGAGAGTGCCTTCTTCCTCCACCTTCACCTTCCTACAGGGTCAGATTTGTGCAGTCCAGCTTATCACTAGCATAATTATAACACCTCCAAGCCTCTCTGCAGCACATGACACCTTCTGATTCCCTAGAACTAACCTTGAGAGTGCAACCTTCCTACAGGGTCAGATTAGTGCAGTCCAGCCTTTTACTGGCATAGTTATAACACCTCCAAGCCTTTCTGCAGCAGATGACACCTTCTGATTCCCAAGCACTGCGCCAGAGTGCCACCTTCCTATAGGGTCAGATTAGTGCAGTCCAATATTTACCTATCATAGTTATAACACCTCCAAGCCTCTCTGCAGCACATGACACCTTATGATTCCTTAGCACTGAGCCAGAGAGTCCCACCTTCCTACACCTTCACCTTCCTAGAGGCCCAGATTAGTGCAGATATTAGATTTATTATAGTTATTATAGCACCCAAACAACGACAGACACCACCGCCGGGCACACACACACAACAACAAACACCACCGCCGGGTACACACACACAACAACAAACACCACCGCCGGGCACACACACAACAACAAACACTACCGCCGGGCACACACACACAACAACAAACACCACCGCCGGGAACACACACACAACAACAAACACCACCGCCAAGCACACACACACAACAACAAACACCACCGCCGGGAACACACACAACAACAAACACCACCGCCAAGCACACACACACAACAACAGACACCACCGCCGGGCACACACACACAACAACAGACACCACCGCCGGGCACACACACACAACAACAAACACCACCGCCGGGCACACACACACAACAACAGACACCACCGCCGGGCACACACACAACAACACACACCACCGCCGGCACACACACACACAACAACAAACACCACCGCCAAGCACACACACACAACAACAAACACCACCGCCGGGCACACACACAACAACAAACACCACCGCCGGGCACACACACACACCACAACAGACACCAGCCGGGCTCACACACAACAACAGACACACCACCGCTGGCACACACACAACAACAAACACCACCTCCTTGGACACGCACACAACAACAAACACCACCGCCGGGCACACACACACAACAACAAACACCACCGCCTTTCACACTCACACAACAACAGACACCACCGCCGGGCACACACACAACAACAAACACCACCGCCGGGCACACACACACAACAACAGACACCACCGCCGGGCACACACACACAACAACAGACACCACCGCCGGGCACACACACAACAACAAACACCACCGCCCGGCACACACACACAACAACAGACACCACCGACACACTCACACAACAGACACCACCGCTGGGCACACACACACACAACAACAGACACCACCGCCGGGCACACACACACAACAACAGACACCACCGCCGGGCACACACACACAACAACAAACACCACCGCCGGGTACACACACAACAACAAACACCACCGCCGGGCACACACACACAACAACAGACACCACCGCAACGCACACACACACAACAACAGACACCATCACCGGGAACACACACACAACAACAGACACCACCGCCGGGTACACAAACACAACAGACACCACAGCTGGGCATACTCACACAACAACAAACACCACCGCCGGGCACACACACAAAAACAGACACCAGCACCGGGCACACACACACACCAACAGACACCACCGCCAAACACACACACAACAACAGACACCACCGCCGGGCACACACACAACAACAGACACCACCGCCGGGCACACACACACAACAACAGACACCACCGGGGCACACACACACAACAACAGACACCACCGCTGGGCACACACACAACAACAGACACCACCGCCGGGCACACACAACAACAGACACCACCGCGGTGCTCACACACACAAAAACAGACACCACCGCCGGGCACACACACACAACAACAGACACAACCGCCCCCCCACAAAAACAAAAGACACCACCGCCGGGCACACACACACAACAACAGACACCACCGCCGGGCACACACACACAACAACAGACACCACCGCCGAACACACACAGAACAACAGACACCACCGCTGGGAACACACACAGAACAGACACCACCGCTGGCACACACACAGAACAACAGACACCACCGCCGGGCACACACACAACAACAGACACCCACGCCGGTCACACACACACAACAACAGACACCACCGCCGGCACACACACACACAGAACAACAGACACCACCGCCGGGCACACACACACAACAACAGACACCAGCGCCGGCACACACACAGAACAACAGACACCACCGCCACACACACACACAACAACAGACACCACCGCCGGGCACACACAACAGACACCACCGCCGGTAACACACACACAACAACAGACACCACCGCCTGTCACACACACAACAACAGACACCACCGCCAAGCACACACACAACAACAGACACCACCGCCGGGCACACACACACACAACAACAGACACCACCGCCGGGCACACACACACAACAACAAACACCACCGCTGGCCCACACACCACCAACAACAAACACCACCCCCGGGCAAACGCACACACCAACAGAAACCACCACCGGGCACACACACACACAACAACAGACACCACCGCTGGTCACTCACACAACAACACCCACCAACGCGGGGAACACTCACACAACAACAGACACCAGCGCCGGGATGACTCACACACCAACAAACACCACCGCCGGGCACACTCACACAACAACTGACACACACACAACAACAGACACCACCGGGCACACACACAACAGACACCACCGCAGGCACACACACAACAACAGACACCACCGCTGGGCACACACACAACAACAGACACCACCGCCGGGCACACACACAACAACAGACACCACCTGGCACACACACAACAACAGACACCACCGCCGGGCACACACACACAACAACAGACACCACTGCCGGGCACACACACAACAACAGACACCACCGCCGGGCACACACACACAACAACAAACACCTCCGCTGGCACACACACAACAACAGACACCACCGCCGGGTACACACACAACAGACACCACCGCCGGGGACACACACACAACAACAGACACCACCGCTGGGCACACACACACAACAACAGACACCACCGCAGGGCACACACACAACAACAGACACCACCGCCGGGCACACACACAACAACAAACAACACCGCCGGGCACACACACAACAACAGACACCACCGCCGGGAACACACACAAAACAACAGACACCACCGCCGGGCAAACACACACACAGCAACAAACACCACCGCCGGACACACACACAACACCAAACACCCCCGCCGGGTACAAACACAAGAGACACCACTGCCGGGTACACACACACAACAACAGACACCACCGCCGGGTACACACACACAACAACAGACACCACCGCCGGGCACACACACACACAACAACAGACACCACCGCCGGGCACACACACACACAACAACAAACACCACCGCCGGGCACACACACACAACAACAGACACCACCGCCGGGCACAATCTCACAACAACAGACACCACCGCCGGGCACACACACACAACAACAGACACCACCGCTGGGCACACCCACACAACAACAGACACCACCGCTGGGCACACATACACAACAACAGACACCACCGCTGGGCACAAACACACAACAACAGACACCACCGCCACACACACACACAACAACAGACACCACCGCCGGGGACACACACAACACCAGACACCACCGCCGGGCACACACACACAACAACAGACACCACCGCCGGGCACACACACACCAACAAAAACCCCCGCGGGCACACCCACACAACAACACACACCACCGCCGGGCACACACACACAACAAACACCACCGCCGGGCACACACACACAACAACAAACACCACCGCAGAACACACAACAACAGACACCACCGCCGGGCACAAACACACAACAGACACCACCGCCGGGCACACACAAAACAACACAAACCACAGCCAGGCACACACTCACAACAACAGACACCACCGCCGGCACACACACACAACAACAGACACCACCGCCGGCACACACACAGAACAACACCACCACCGGGCACACACACACAACAACAAACACCACCGCCGGGCACACACACACAACAACAGACACCACCGCCGGGCACACACACACAACAACAGACACCACCGCCGGGCACACACACACAACAACAAACACCACCGCCGGGCACACACACACAACAACAAACACCACCGCCGGGCACACACACACAACAACAAACACCACCGCACACACACACACAACAGACACCAACGCCGGGCACACACACAACAACAAACACCACAACCGGGCACACACACACAACAACACACACCACCGCCGGGCACACACACACAACAGACACCACCGCCGGGGTCACACACACAACAACAAACACCACCGCCGGGCACACACACACAACAACAGACACCACCGCCGGGCACACACACACAACAACAGACACCACCGCCGGGCACACACACACAACAAACACCACCGCCGGGCACACACACACAACAACAAACACCACCGCCGGGCACACACACACAACAACAAACACCACCGCCGGGCACACGCACACAACAACAGACACCACCGGCGGCCACACACAAACAGCAAAAGACACCACCGCCGGGAACACACACAACAACAGAAAACACCGCCGGTGACACACACACAACAACAGACACCACCGCCGGGCACACACACACAACAACAGACACCACCGCCGGGCACACACACACACAACAACAAACACCACCGCCGGGCACACACACAAAAACAGACACCACCGCAGGCCACACACACACAACAGACACCACCGCCGGGCACACACACAACAACAAACACCGCCGGGCACACACACACAACAACAGACACCACCGCCGGGCACACACACAAACAAACACACACACCACCGCGGGGCACACACACAACAACAGACACCACCGCCTGGCACACACACAACAGACACCATCGCCGGGCACACACACACAACAACAACAGACACCACCGCCGGGCACACACACACAAAAACAGACACCACCGCTGGGCACACACACACAACAACAGACACCACCGCCGGGCACACACACAACAGACACCACCGCCGGGCACACACACAACAACAGACACCACCGCCGGGAACACACAACAACAGACACCACCGCCGGGCACACACACACAACAACAGACACCACCGCCGGGCACACACACACACAACAACAGACACCACCGCCGGGCACACACACACAACAACAGACACCACCGCCGGGCACACACACAACAACAGACACCCCCGCCGGGCACACACACACAACAACAGACACCACCGCCGGGCACACACACACAACAACAGACACCACCGCCGGGCACACACACACAACAACAGACACCACCGCCGGGCACACACACACAACAACAGACACCACCGCCGGGCACACACACACAACAACAGACACCACCGCCGGTTACAAACACAGAACAACAGACACCACCGCCGGGCACACACACATAACAACAGACACCACCGCCGGGCACACACACACAACAAACCCCACCGCCGGCACAAACAAACAACAGAGACCACCGCCGGGCACACACACACAACAAACACCACCGCCGGGCACACACACAGAACAACAGACACCACCGCGCCGAACACACACAGAACAACAGACACCACCGCCGATCACACACAGAACAACAGACACCACCGCCGGGAACACACACAGAACAACAGACACCACCGCCGGGCACACACACAGAACAACAGACACCACCGGGCACACACACAGAATAACAGACACCACCGCCGGGCACACTCACAACGACAGACACCACCGCCGGGCACACACACAGAACAACAGACACCACCGCCGTGCACACACACAGAACAACAGACACCACCGCCGAGCACACACACACAACAACAGACACCACCGCCGAGCACACACACACAACAACAGACACCACCGCCGCGCACACACACACACAGACACACACACCACCGCCGGGCACACACACACAACAACAGACACCACGGCCGGGCACACACACAAACAACAAACACCACCGCCGGGCACACACACAACAACAGACACAACCGCAGGGCTCAAACACACATAAAAACTGACACCAGCGCCGTGCACACACAAACAACAACAGACACCACCGCCGGGCACACGCACACAACAACAGACACCACCGTCGGGCACACACACAACAACAGACACCACCGCCGGGCACACACACAGAACAACAAACACCACCGCCGGGCACACACACACAACAACAGACACAACCGCCGCACAAACACACAGAACAACAGACACCACCGCCGGGCACACACACACAACAACACACACCACCGCTGGGCACACACACAACAGACACCACCGCAGGGCACACACACACAACAACATACACCACCGTCGGGCACACACACACAACAACAGACACCACCGGGCACACACACACACAACAACAGACACCACGGCCTGGCACACACACACAACAACAGACATCACCGTCTGGCACACACACACAACAACAGACACCACCGCCGGGCACACACACACAACAACAGACACCACCGCCGGGCACACACACACAACAACAGACACCACCGCCGGGCACACACACACAACAACAGACACCACCGCCGGGCACACACACAACAGACACCACTGCCGGGCACGCACACAACAACAAACACCATCGCCAAGCACACACACAACAACAAACACCACCGCCGGGCACACACACACAACAACAGACACCACCGCCGAGCACACACACACACAACAACAGATACCAACGCTGGGCACACACACACACAACAACAAACACCACCGCAGGGCACACACACAGAACAACCGACACCACCGCAGGGCACACACACAGAACAACAGACACCACCTCCGGGCACACACACACAACAACAAAAACCACCGCAAAGCACACACACAACAACAAACACCACCGCCGGGCACACACACACAACAACAGACACCACCGCCGGGAACACACACACACAACAACAGACACCACCGCCGAACACACACACAACAACAAACACCACCGCCGGGCACACGCACACAACAACAGACACCACCGCCCGGCACACACACACAACAGACAAAACCGCCGGGTACACACACACAACACCAGACACCACCGCCGGTCACACACACACAACAACATACACCACCGCCTAGAACACACATACACAACAACAGACACCACTGCTGGGCACACACACACAACAACAGACACCACCGCCGGGCACACAAACACAAAAACAGACACCACCGCCGGGCACACACACACAACAACAGACACCATCACCGGGCACACACACACAACAACAGACACCACCGCCGGGCACACACACACAACAACAGACACCACCGCCGGGCACACACACAGAACAACAGACACCACCGCTAGCACACATACAGAACAACAGACATCACCGCCGGGCACACACACAACAACAGACACCACCGCCGGGCGCACACACGAAACAACAGACACCACCGCGGGCACACACACAGACACCACCGCCGGGCACACACACACAACAACAGACAACCCCGCCGCCCACACACACACCACAACACACACCACCGCCACTCACACACAACAACAGACACCACCGCCGGGCACACACACACAACAACAGACACCACCGCTGGGCACACACACACAACAACAAACACCACCGCCGGGCACACACACAACAACAGACACCACCGCTGGGCACACACACACAACAACAGACACCACCGCCGGGCACACACACACAACAACAGACACCACCGCGGGGCACACACACAACAACCGACACCACCGGGCACACACACAACAACAAACACCACCGACGGTCTCACACACACACAACAACAGACACCACCGCCGGGCACACACACACAACAACAGACACCACCGCTGGGCACACACACACAACAACAGACACCACCGCCGGGCACACACACACAACAACAGACACCACCGCCGGGCACACACACACAACAACAGACACCACCGCCGGGCACACATCCACAAGAACAAACACCACCGCTGGGCACACACACAACAACAGACACCACCGCCGGGAACACACACACAACAACAGACACCACCGCCGAGAACAAAAAACCAAACACACACACCACCGCCACACACACACAAACAAACACAGAAACCCCAGCCACGCACACACAACAACAAACACCACCGCCAGGCACACACACACAACAACAGACACCACCGCCGGGCACACACACAACAACAGACACCATCACCGGGCACACACACACAACAACAGACACCACCGCTGGGCACACACACACAACAACAGACACCACCGCCGGGCACACACACACAACAACAGACACCACCGCCGGGCACACACACACAACAACAGACACCACCGCCGGGCACACACACAACAACAGACACCACCGCCGGGCACACACACACAACAACAGACACCACCGCCGGGCACACACACACAACAACAGACACCACCGCCGGGCACACACACACAACAACAGACACCACCGCCGGGCACACACACACAACAACACACACAACACCCGGGCACACACACACACAACAACAGACACCACCGCTGGCACACACACACACAAAAACAAACAACACCTCCGACCCAACACAAACAACAACAGACACCACCGCCGGGCACACACACACAACAACAGACACCACCGCTGGGCACACACACACAACAACAGACACCACTGCCGGGCACACACACACAACAACAGACACCACCGCCGGGCACACACACACAACAACAGACACCACCGCCGGGTATACACACACAACAACAGACACCATCACCGGGCACACACACACAACAACAGACACCACCGCTGGGCACACACACAACAACAAACACCACCGCCGGGCACACACACAACAACAAACACCACCGCCGGGCACACACACACAACAACAGACACCACCGCCGGGCACACACACACAACAACAAACACCACCGCCGGGCACACGCACACAACAACAAACACCACCGCCGGGCACACACACAACAACAGACACCACCGCCGAGCACACACACAACAACAGACACCACCGCCGGGCACACACACACAACAACAGACACCACCGCCGGGCAAACACACAACAACAGACACCACCGCCGGGCACACACACACAACAACAGACACCACCGCCGAGCACACACACACAACAACAGACACCACCGCCGTGCACACACACACAACAACAGACACCACCGCCGGGCACACACACACAACAACAGACACCACCGCGTGGCACACACACACAACAACAGACACCACCGCCGTGCACACACACACAACAACAGACACCACAGCCGGGCACACACACACAACAACAGACACCACCGCCGGGCACACACACACAACAACAGACACCACCGCCGGGCACACACACAACAACAGACACCACCGCCGTGCACACACACACAACAACAGACACCACCGCGGGGCACACACACACAACAACAGACACCACCGCTGGGTACACACACAACAACAGACACCACCGCTGGGCACACACACACAACAGACACCACCGCCGGGCACACACACAACAGACACCACTGCCGGGCACACACACAACAACAGACACCACCGCCGGGCACACACACAACAACAGACACCCCCGCCGGGCACACACACACAACAACAGACACCACCGCCGGACACACACACAACAACAGACACTAACGCTGGGCACACATACACAACAACAGACACCCCCGCGGTGTACACACACACAACAGACACCACCGCCGGGCACACACACACAACAACAGACACCACCGCCGGGCACACACACAACAACAGACACCACCGCCGGGCACACACACACAACAACAGACACCACCGCTGGGCACACACACACAACAACAGACACCACCGCCGGGCAAACACACAACAGACACCACCGCCGGCACACACACAGAACAACAGACACCACCGCCGGGCACACACACAGAACAACAGACACCACCGCCGGGAACACACACACACAACAACAGACACCACCGCCGGGCACACACACAGAACAACAGACACCACCGCCGGGCACACACACACAACAACAGACACCACCGCCGGGCACACACACACAACAACAGACACCACCGCCGGGCACACACACACAACAACAGACACCACCGCCGGGCACACACAACAAAAGACACCACCGCCGAGCACACACACAACAACAGACACCACCGCCGGGCACTCACACACAACAGACACCACCGCCGGGCACACACACACAACAACAGACACCACCGCCGGGCACACACACACAACAACAGACACCACCGCCGGCACACACACAACAACAGACACCTCCGCCGGAACACACACAACAACAGACAATACCGCCGGGCACTCACACACAACAGACACCACCGCCGGGCACACACACACAACAACAGACACCACCGCCGGGCACACACACACAACAACAGACACCACCGCCAAGCACACACACACAACAACAGACACCACCGCCGGGCACACACACACAACAACAGACACCACCGCTCGGCACACACACCATAAAACACACACCACCGCCGGGCACACACACAACAACAGACACCACCGCCGGGCACACACACACAACAACAGACACCACCGCCGGGCACACACACACAACAACAGACACCACCGCCGGGCACACGCACACACAACAACAGACACCACCGCCGGCCACACACACACAACAACAGACACCACCGCCGGGCACACACACACAACAGACACCACCGCCGGGCACACACACACAACAACAGACACCACCGCTGGGCACACACACACAACAACAGACACCACCGCCGGGCACACACACAACAACAGACACTACCGCCGGGATCACACACACAGAACAACAGACACCACCGCCGGGCACACACACACAACAACAGACACCACCGCTGGGCACACGCACAACAACAAACACCACCGCCCGGCACACGAACACAACAACAACCACCACCGCCGTCACACACACAACAACAGACACCACCGCCGGGCACACACACACAACAACAGACACCACCGCCAAGCACACACACACAACAACAGACACCACCGCCGGGCACACACACACAACAACAGACACCACCGCCGGGCACACACACAACAACATAAACCACCGCCGGGAACACACACACCAAAAGACACTAACGCAGGGCACACACACACACAACACCACACACAACACAGGGGCACACACACACACAACAACAGACACCACCGCTGGGCACACACACAACAACACACACCACCGCCGGGAACACACACACAACAACAGACACCAACGCCGAGCACACACACACAACGACAGACACCACCGCTGGCACACTCACACAACAACAGACACCACCGGGGGGCACACACACACAACAACAGACACCACCGCCGGGCACACACACACAACAACAGACACCACCGTCGGGCACACACACACAACAGACACCAGTGCCGGGCACACACACACAACGACAGACACCACCGCCGGGCACACACACACAACAGACAACACTGCAGGGCACACACTCAACAACAGACACCACCGCCGGGCACACACACACAACAACAGACACCACCGGGCACACACACACAACAGACACCACCGCCGGGCACACACACAACAACAGACACCACCGCCAAGCACACACACACAACAACAAACACCACAGAAGGGCACACATACACAACAACAGACACCAACGCCGGGCACACACACACAAAAACAGACACCACCGCCGGGAACACACACACAACAACAGACATCACCGCCAGGCACACACACAACAACAGACACCACCGCTGGCACACACACAACAACAGACACCACCGCTGGGCACACACACAACAGACACCACCGCCGGGCACACACAACAACAGACACCACCGCCGGCACACACACAACAACAAACACCTGCGCCGGGCACACACACAACAACAGACACCACCGCCGGGCACACACACACAACAACAGACACCACCGCCGGGCACCAAAACACAACACAAGAAACCACCGCCGGGCACACACACAACAAAAGACACCACCGCCGGGCACACACACACAACAACACACACCACCGCCGGGGACACACACACAACAACAGACACCACTGCCGGGCACACACACAGCAACAGACACCACCGCCGGGCACACACACAACAACAGACACCACCGCCGGGCACACACACACAACAGACACCACCGCGGGCACACACACAACAACAGACTCCACCGCCGGGCACACACACACAACAATAGACACCACCGCACACACACAACAACAGACACAACCGCCGGGCACACACACAACAACAAACACCACCGCCGGGCACACACACACAACAGACACCACCGCTGGGCACATGCACACAACAACAGACACCACCGCCGGGCACACACACAACAACAGACACCACCGCCGGGCACACATACACAACAACAGACACCACCGCCGGGCACACACACACAACAACAGACACCACCGCCGGCCACAAACACACAACAACAAACACCACCGCCGGGCACACACACTACAAACACACAACAACAGACACTACCGCCGGGCACACTCACACACAACAACAGACACCACCGCCGGGCACACACACACACAACAACAGACACCACCGCCGGGCACACACACACACACCAACACACACCACCGCCGCTCACACACACAGAACAACAGACACCACCGCCGTGCACTCACACACAACAAAAGACACCACTGCCGGGCACACACACACAACAGACACCACCGCCGGGCACACACACAACAACAGACACCACCGCCGGGCACACACACAACAACAGACACCACCGCCGGGCACACACACACAACAACAGACACCACCGCCGGGCACACACACACAACAACAGACACCACCGCCGGGCACACACCAACAAAAACAGACACCACCGCCGGGCAAACACACACACAAACAGACACCACCGGAGCACACACACAACAACAGACACCACCGCCGGGCACACACTCAACAACAGACACCACCGACGGGCACACACACACAACAACAGACACCACCGCCGGGCACACACACACAACAACACACACCACCGGGCACACACACAACAACAGACACCACCGCCGGGCACACACACACAACAACAGACACCACCGCCGGCACACACACAACAACAGGCACCACCGCCGGGCACACACACACACAACAACAGACACCACCGCCTGGCACACACACACAACAACAGACACCTCCGCCGGCACACACACACAAAAACAGACACCACCGCCGGGCACAAACACACAACAACAGACACCACCGCCGGGCACACACACAAAAACAGACACAACCCCCGGGCACACACACAACAACAGACACCACCGACGGGCACACATTCACAAGAACAGACACCACCGCCGGGCAAACACATACAACAACAGACAGCACCGCGGGCAACACACACACAACAACAGACACCACCGCTGGCACACACACACAACAACAGACACCACCGCAGGGCACACACACACAACAGACACCACCGGCACACACACACAACAACAGACACCACCGCCGGTCACACACACACAACAACAGACACCACCGCCGGGCACACACACAACAACAGACACCACCGCCGGGCACACACACAACAACAAACACCACCGCCGGGCACACTCACACAACAACAGACACCACCGCCAGCACACACACAACAACAACAGACACCACCGCCGGGCACACACACAACAACAGACACCACCGCCGGGCACACACACACAACAACAGACACCACCGGGCACACACACACAACAACAGACACCACCGCCGGGCACACACACAACAACAGACACCACCACACACACACAACAACAGACACCACCGCAGGGCACACACACAACAACAGACACCACCGCCGGGCACACACACACAACAACAGACACCACCGCCGGCACACACACACAACAACAGACACCACCGCCGGGCACACACACAACAACAGACACCACCGCCGGCACACACACACAACAACAGACACCACCGGGCACACACACACAACAGACACCACCGCCGGGCACACACACAACAACAGACACCACCGCCGGGCACACACACACACAACAACAGACACCACCGCACACACACACACAACAGACACCACCGCCGGGCACACACACAACAACAGACACCACCGCCGGGCACACACACAACATCAGACACCCCCGCCGCCTCCACACACACAACACCCGACACCACCGCGGGGACCACACACACAACAGACACCACCGCCGGGCACACACACACAACAACTGACACCACCGCCGGGCACTCACACACAACAACAGAAACCACCGCTGGCACACACACACAACAACAGACACCACCGCCGGCACACACACAACAACAGACACCACCGGGCACACACACACACAACAACAGACACCACCGCCGGGCACACACACAACAACAGACACCACCGGGCACACACACACAACAACAGACACCACCGCCGGGCACACACACACAACAACAGACACCACTGCCGGGCACACACACACAACAACACCACCGCCGGGCACACACACACAACAACAGACACCACCGCCGGGCACACACACACAACAACAGACACCACCGCCGGGCACACACACACAACAACAGACACCACCCCAGGGCACACACACACAACCACAGACACCACCGCCGGCAAAACACACATAACAACAGACACCACCGCTGGGCACACACACACATCAACAGACACCATATCCGGGCACACACACACAATAACAGACACCACCGCCGGGCACACACACAACAACAGACACCACCGCCGGGCACACACACAACAACAGACACCACCGCCGGGCACACACACAACAACAGACACCACCGCTGGCACACGCACACAACAACAGACACCACCGCACACACACACAACAACAGACTCCACCGCCGGGCACACACACACAACAACAGACACCACCGCCATGCACACACACAACAACAGACACCACCGCCGGGCACACACACACAACAACAGACACCACCGCCGCGAACACACACACAATAGACACCACCGGGCACACACACAACAACAAACACCACCGCCGGCACACACACACAAAAGACACCACCGCCGGGCACACACACACAACAACAGACACCACCGCCGGGCCCACACACACAAAAACAGTCAGCACCGCCGGGCACACACACAACAACAGACACCACCGTGCACACACACACAACAACAGACACCACCTCCGGGCACACACACACAGAACAACAAACAACACCACCGGGCACACGCACACAACAACAGACACCACCGCCGGGCACACACACACAACAACAGACACCACCGCCGGGCACACACACACAACAACAGACACCACCGCTGGGCACACACACACAACAACAGACACCACCGCCGGGCACACACACACAACAACAGACACCACCGCCGGGCACACACACACAACAACAAACACCACCGCCGGGCACACACACAACACCACACACCAACCCCGCGCCCACACACACACAAACAGACACCACCGCCGGGCCCACGCACACAACAACAGACACCACCGGGCACACACACACAACAGACACCACCGCCGGGCACACTCACACAACAACAAACACCACCGCATAGAACACACACAACAACAGACACCACCGCCGGGCACACACACACAACAACAGACACCACCGCCGGGCACACACACACAACAACAGACACCACCGCCGGGCACACACACACAACAACAGACACCACCGCCGGGCACACACACACAACAACAGACACCACCGCCGGGCACACACACACAACAACAGACACCACCGCCGGGCACACACACACAACAACAGACACCACCGCCGGGCACACACACACAACAACAGACACCACCGCCGGGCACACACACACAACAACAGACACCACCGCCGGGCACACACACACAACAACAGACACCACCGCCGGGTACACACACACAACAACAGACACCACCGCCAAGCACACACACACAACAACAGACACCACCGCCGGGCACACACACACAACAACAGACACCACCGCCGGGCACACACACACAACAACACACACCACCGCCGGCACACACACACAACAACAGACACCACCGCCGGGAACACACACACAACAACAGACACCACCGCCGGGCACACACACACAACAACAGACACCACCGCCGGGCACACACACACAACAACAGACACCACCGCCGGGCACACACACACAACAACAGACACCACCGCCGGGCACACACACAACAACAGACACCACCGCCGGCACATACACAGAACAACAGACACCACCGCGGGGCACAGACACACAACAACAGACACCACCGCCGGCACACACACATCAACAGACACCACCGCCGGGCACACTCACACTACAACAGACACCACCGCCGGGCACACACAAACAACAGACACCACCGCCGGGCACACACACACAACAACAGACACCACCGCCGGGCACACACACACAACAACAGACACCACCGCCGGGCACACACACACAACAACAGACACCACCGCCGGGCACACACACACAACAACAGACACCACCGCCGGGAACACATACAACAACAGACACCACCGTCTGGCACACACACACAACAACAGACACCACCGCCGGGCACACACACCACTCAACATAAACCACCGCCGGGCACACACACACAACAACAGACACCACCGCCGGGCACACACACACAACAACAGACACCACCGCCGGGCACACACACACAACAACAGACACCACCGCCGGGCACACACACAACAACAGACACCACCGCCGGGCACACACACACAAAAACAGACACCACCGCCGGGCACACGCACAATAACAGACACCACCGCCGGCACACACACAAAAAAGACACCACCGCCGGGCACACACATACAACAACAGACACCACCGCCAAGCACACACACAAAAAAACAGACACCACCGCCGGGCACACACACACAACAACAGACACCACCGCCGGGCACACACACAACAACAGACACCACCGCGGAGCAAACAAACACAACAACAGACACCACCGCCGGGCACACACACAACAACAGACACCACCGCACACACACACAACAACAGACACCACCGCCGGCACACACACAACAACAGACACCACCGCCGGGCACACAGAGCACAACAGACACCACCGCCGGGCACACACACAACAACAGACACCACCGCCGGGCACACACACTACAACAGACACCACCGCCGGGCACACACACAAAACAACAGACACCACCGCCGGGAACTCACACACAACAACAGACATCACCGCAGCACACACACACAACAGACACCACCGCCGGGCACACACACAACAACAGACACCACCGCCGGGCACACACACAACAACAGACGCCACCGCCGGGCACTCACACACAACAACAGACACCCCCCCCGGGCCCACACACAACAACAGACACCACCGCCCGGCACACACACACACAACCACAGACACCCCCGCCGGGCCCACACACAACAACAGACCCCACCGCCGGGCACACACACAACAACAGACACCACCGCTGGGCACACACACACAATAAAAGACACCACCGCCGGCACACACACACAACAACAAACACCACCGCCGGGCACACACAACAACAGACACCACCGCGGGCACACACACACAATAAAAGACACCACCGCCGGCACACACACACAACAACAGACACCACCGCCGGACACACACAACAACAGACACCTCCGCCGGGCACACACACACACAACAACAGACACCACCGCCGGGCACACACACACAACAACAGACACAACCGCCGGGCACACACACACAACAGACACCACCGCCGGGCACACACACAACAACAGACACCACCGCCGGGCACTAACACACAACCACAGACACCACAGCGGGGCACACACACAACAACAGACACCACCGCGCGGCACACAAACACACAACAACAGACACCACCGCCTGGCACACAAACACACAGCAACAGACACCACCGCCGGGCACAGACACACAACAACAGACACCACCGCCGCGCACACACACAACAGACACCACCGGGCACACACACACAACAACAGACACCACCGGGCACACACACAACAACAGACACCACCGCTGGCAAACCCACACAACAACAGACACCACCGCCGGGCACACACACACAACAACAGACACCACCGCCGGGCACACACACACCACAACAGACACCACCGCCGGGCACACACACACAACAACAGTCACCACCGCCGGGCACACACAACCAACAACAGACCCCACCGCCGGGCACACACACACAACAACAGACACCACCGCCGGGCACACGCACACAACAGACACCACCGCCGGTACACACACACAACAACAAACACCACCGCTGGCACACACACACAACAACAGACACCACCGCCGGGCACACACACACAACAACAGACACCACCGCCGGGCATTCACACACAACAACAGACACCACCGCCGGGCACACACACACAACAACAGACGCCACCGCCGGCACACACACACAACAACAGACACCACCGCCGGGCACACACACACAACAACAGACACCACCGCATTGCACACACACACAACAACAGACACCACCGCCGGGCACACACACACAACAACAGACACCACCGCCGGGCACACACACACAACAACAGACACCACCGCCGTGCACACACACAAGAACAGACACCACCGCCGGCACACACACACAACAACAGACACCACCGCCGGGCACACACACAACAACAGACACCACCGCCGGGCACATACACACAACAACAGACACCACCGCCGGGCACACACACACAACAACAGACACCACCGCCGGCACACACACAACAACAGACACCACCGCCGGGCACACTTATACACAACAACAGACACCACCGCCGGGCACATACACACACACAACAACAGACACCACCGCCGGGAACACACACACAACAACAGACACCACCGCCGGGCACACACACACAACAACAGACACCACTGCCGGGCACACACACACAACAACAGACACCACCGCTGGGCACACACCCACAACAACAAACACCACAGCCGGGCACACACACACAACAACAAACACCACCGCCGGGCACACACACAACAACAGACACCACCGCCGGGCACACACACACACAACAGACACCACCGCCACACACACACAACAACAGACACCACCACCACACACACAACAACAGACACCACCGCCGGGCACACACACACAACAGACACCACCGCCGGGTACACACAGAACAACAGACACCACCGCCGAGCACACACACACATGACAGACACCACCGCCGGGAACTCACACAGAACAACAGACACCACCGCCGAACACACACACACACACAAACACAAACACCACCGCCGGGCACACACACAATAACAGACACAATCACCGGGCACACACACACAACAACAGACAACACCGCTGGGCACACACACACAACAACAGACACCACCGCCGGGCACACACACACAACAACAGACACCACCGCCGGGTACACACACACAACAACAAACACCACCGCCGGGCACACTCACACAACAACAGACACCATCACCGGGCACACACACACAACAATAGACAACACCGGTGGGCACACAAACACAACAACAGACACCACCGCTAAGCACAGACACACAACAACAGACACCAACGCCGAGCACACACACACACCAACACACACCACCTACGGGCACACACACACACAACAACAGACACCACCGCCTGGCACACACACACAACAACAGACACCACCGCCGGGCACACACACACAACAACAGACACCACCGCCGGGCACACAACAACAACAACACACACCACCGCCGGCCACACACACAACAACAGACACCACCGCCACACACACACACAACAACAGACACCACCGTCGGGCACACACACAACAACAGACACCACCGCCACGCACACACACCCAAAAAGAGACACCACCGCCGGTCACACACACACAACAACAAACACCGCCGGCTGCACACACACACAAGAGACACCACCGCCGGGCACACACACACAACAACAGACACCACCGCCGGGCACACACACACACAACAACAGACACCACCGCCGGGCACACACACACAACAACAGACACTACCGCCGGGCACACACACAACAACAGCCACCACCGCCGGGCGCACACACACAACAACAGACACCACCGCCGGGCACACACAACAACAGACACCACCGCACACACACACAACAACAGACACCACCGCCGGGCACACACACAACAGACACCACCGCCGGGCACACACACAACAACAGACACCACCGCCGGGCACACACACACACAACAACAGACACCACCGCCGGGCACACACACAACAACAGACACCACCGCCGGGCACACAGAACAACAGACACCACCGCCGGACACACACACAACAACACACACCACCGCCGGGCACACACACAACAACAGACACCACCGCTGGCACACACACACAACAACAGACACCACCGCCGGGCACACACACAACAACAGACACCACCGCCGGGCACACACACAACAACAGACACCACCGCCGGGGACACACACACAACAGACACCACTGCTGGCTCCACACACAGAACAACAGACACCACCGCCGGGTCCACACACAAAACAACAGACACCAACGCCGGGCACACACACAACAACAGACACCACCGCCGGGCACACATAGACCAACAGACACCATCACCGGGCACACACAAACAACAACAGACACCCCCGCCGGGGCCCCACACACAACAACAGACACCACCGCCGGGCACACACACACAACAACAGACACCACCGCCGGGCACACACACACAACAACATACAACACCGCCGGGCACACACACACAACAACAGACACCACCGGGCACACACACAACAACAGACACCACCGCCGGACACACACACACAACAACACACACCACCCACGGGCACACACACACACAACAACAGACACCACCGCCGGGCACACACACACAACAACAGACACCACCGCCGGGCACACACACACAACAACAGACACCACCGCCGGGCACACACACACAACAACAGACATCACCAAAAGGCACACACACACAACAACAGACACCACCGCAGGGAACACACACAACAACAGACACCACCGCCGGGCACACACACACAACAACAGACACCACCGCCAAACACACACACAACAACAGACACCACCGCCTGGCACACACACACAACAACAGACACCACCGCCGGGCACACACACACAACAACAGACACCACCGCCGGGTACACACACACAACAACAGACACCACCGCCGGGCACACACACACAACAACAGACACCACTGACGGACACAAACGCACAACAACAGACACCACCGCCGGGTACACACACACAACAGACACCACAGCCGGGTACACACACAGAACAACAGACACCACCGCCGGGCACACACACACAACAACAGACACCACCGCCGGGCACACACACAGAACAACAAACACCACCGCCGGGCACTCGCACAACAACAGACACCACCGCCGGGCCACACACACAACAACAGACACCACCGCCGGGTACACACACACAACAACAGACACCACAGGCGGTCACACACACAACAACAGACACCACCGCCGGGCACACACACACAACAACATACACCACCGCCGGGAACACACACACAACAACAGACACCACCGCCGGGCACACACACACAACAACAGACACCACCGCCGGGCACACACACACAACAACAAACACCACCGCCGGGCACACACACACAACAACAGACACCACCGCCGGGAACACACAACAACAGACACCACCGCCGGGCACACACACACACAACAACAGACACCACCGCCGGGCACACACACACAAACAACAACAGACACCACCGCCGGGCACACACACACAACAACAGACACCACCGCCGGGCACACACACACACAACAAACACCACCGCTGGGCACACACACACAACAGACACCACCGGGGCACACACACACAACACAGACACCACCGGGCACACACACAACAACAGACACCACCGCCGGGCACACACACACACAACAACAGACACCACCGCCGGGCACACACACACAACAACAAACACCACCGCCGGGCACACACACACAACAACAGACACCACCGCCGGGCACACACACAACAACACACACCACCGCCCCGCACACACACACAACAACAGACACCACCGCGGGGCACACACACACAACAACAGACACCACCGCCGGGCACACACACAACAACAGACACCACCGCCGGCAAACACACAACAACAGACACCACCGCTGGGCACACACACACAACAACAGACACCACCGCCGGGCACACACACACAACAACAGACACCACCGCCGGGCACACACACACAACAACAGACACCACCGCCGGGCACACACACACAACAACAGACACAACACCCGGGCACACACACACAAGAACAGACACCACCGCTGGACACACACACACAACAACAAACACCACCGCCGGGCACACACACACAACAACAGACACCACCGCCTGGAACACACACAACCACAGACACCACCGCCGGGCACACACACAAAACAACAGACACCTCCGCCGGGCACACACACAACAACAGACAGCACCGCCGGGCACACACACACAACAACAGACACCACCGCCGGGCACACACACAACAACAGACACCACCGCCGGCACACACACAACAACAGACACCACCGCCGGGCACACACACAGAACAACAGACACCACCGCCGGGCACACACACACAACAACAGACACCACCGCCGGGCACACACACAGAACAACAGACACCACCCCCGGGACAAACCCCACACAACAGACACCACCGCCGCCCACACACACAGCACAACATACACCACCGCCGGGTACACACACACACAACAACAGACACCACCGCCGTGGACACACACAGAACAACAGACACCAATGCTGGGTACACACACACAACAGACACCACCGCCGGGCACACACACACAACAACAAACACCACAGCCGGGCACACACACAACAACAAACACCACCGCCGGGCACACACACACAACAACAGACACCACCGCCGGGCACACACACACACAAACAGACACCACCGCCGGGCTCACACACACAACAACAGACACCACCGCCGGGCACACACACACAACAACAGACACCACCGCCGGGCACACACAGAACACCAGACACCACCGCCAGGCACACACACAACAACAGACACCACCGCCGGGCACACACACACAACAACAGACACCACCGCCCTGCACACACACAAAACAACAGACACGACCGCTGGGCACACACACACAACAACAGACACCACCGCCGGGCACACACACACAACAACAGACACCACCGCCGGGCACACACACACAACAACAGACACCACCGCTGGCACACACACAACAACATACACCACCGCCGGCCACACTCACACAACAACACACACCACCGCCTCGCACACACACACAACAACAGACACCACCGCCGGGCACACACACACAACAACAGACACCACCGCCGGGCACACACACACACAAACAAACACCACCGCCAGGCACACACACACAACAACAAACACCACCGCCGGCCACACACACAACAACAGACACCACCGCCGGCACACACACACAACAACAGACACCACCGCCGGGCACACACACAACAACAGACACCACCGCCGAACACACACAGAACAATAGACACAACCGCCGGGAACACACAGAGCAACAGACACCACCGCCGAGGACACACACAGAACAACAGACACCACCGCCGGGCACACACACACAACAACAGACACCACCGCCGGGCACACACACACAACAACAGACACCACCGCCGGGCACACGCACACACAACAACAGACACCACCGCCGGGCTCACACAGAACAACAAACACCACCGCCGGGCACACACACAGAACAACAGACACCACCGCCGGGCACACACACACAACAACAGACACCACCGCCGGGCACACACACAGAACAACAGACACCACCGCCGGGCACACACACACCAACACACACCACCGCCTCGAACACACACACAACAACAGACACCACCGCCGGGCACACACACACAACGACAGACACCACCGCCGGGCAAACACCCAGAACAACAGACACCACCGCCGAGGGCACACACAGAACAACAGACACCACCGCCACACACACACAACAACAGACACCACCGCCGGGCACACACACAACAACACACCCTACCACCGGGCACATACTCACAACTACAGACACCACCGCCGGGCACACACACACAACAACAGACACCAACGCCGGTCACACACACAAAAACAGACACCACCGCCGGGGACACACACACAACAACAGACACCACCGCCGGGCACACACACAACAACAGACACCACCGCCGGGTACACACACACAACAACAGACACCACCGCTGGGCACACACACACACAGCAACATACACCACCGCCGGGCACACACACACAACAACAGACACCACCGCCGGGCACACACACACAACAACAAACACCACCGCCGGGCACACACACAACAACAGACACCACCGCCGGGCACACACACAACAACAGACACCACCGCCGGGCACACACACAAAGAACAGACACCACCGCCGGGCACACACACACAACAAGAGACACCACCGCCGGGACACACACACAGAACAACAGACACCACCGCCGGGCACACACACAGAACAACAGACACCACCGCCGGGCACACACACAGAACAACAGACACCACCGCCAGGCCCACACACAGAACAACAGACACCACCGCCGGGCACACACACACAACAACAAACACCACCGCCGGGCACACACACAACAACAGACACCACCGCCGGGGGCACACACTCAACAACAGACACCACCGCCGGGCACACACACACAACAACAGACACCACCGACGGTCACTCATACAACAACTGACACCACTCCCGGGCACACAGAATAACAGACACCACCGCCGGGCACACACACACAACAACAGACACCACCGCCGGGCACACACACACAACAACAGACACCACCGCCGGGCACACACACACAACAACACACACCACCGCCACGCACACACTACAACAGACACCACCGCCGGGCACACACACACAAACAGACACCACCGCCAGACACACACACACAACAACAGACACCACCTCCGGGAACACACACACAACAACAGACACCACCGCCGGGCACACACACACAACAGAACACACCACCCCCGTGGACACACACACAACAACAGACACCACCGCCGGGCACACACACACAACAACAGACACCACCGCCGGGCACACACACACAACAACAGACACCACCGCCGGGCACACACACACAACAACAGACACCACCGCCGGGCACACACACAACAACAAACACCACCGCCGGGCACACACACAAAAACAGCCACCACCGCCGGGCACTCACACAACAACAGACACCACCGCCAGACACACACACACAACAACAGACACCACCGCTGGCACACACACACAACAACAGACACCACCGCCGGGCACACACACAACAACAGACACCACCGCTGGCACACACACAACAACAGACACCACCGCTGGCACACACACAACAACAGACACCACCGCGGGCACACACACAACCCCAGACACCACCGCTGGGCACACACACAAAACAACAGACACCACCGCCGGGCACACACACAAAACAACAGACACCACCGCCGGGCACACACACACAATAGACACCACCGCCAAGCACACACACACAACAGACACCACCGCCGGGCACACACACACAACAACAGACACCACCGCCGGGCCCCCACACACAAGAACAGACACCACCGCCGGGCACACACACAACAGACACCACCGGGCACACACACACAACAACAGACACCACCGCCGGGCACACGCACAGCAGACCAGACACCACCGCCGGGCACACACACACAACAACAGACACCACCGCCGGGCACACCCACACAACAACAACAGACACCACCGCCGTGCACACTCACACAACACCAAACACCACCGCCGGGCACACACACAACAACAGACACCACCGCCGGCACACACACACAAGAGACACCACCGCCGGGCACACACACACAACAACAGACACCACCGCCGGCACACACACACAAGAGACACCACCGCCGGGCACACACACACAACAAGAGAAACCACTGCCGGGCACACACACACAACAACAGACACCACCGCCGGGCACACACACAGAACAACAGACACCACCGCCGCGCACACACACAACAACAGACCCCACCGCCGGGCACACACACAACAACAGACACCACCGCTGGCACACACACAACAACAGACACCACCGGGCACACACAAAACAACAGACACCACCGCCGGGCACACACACACAACAACAGACACCACCGCCGGGCACACACACAACAACAGACACCACCGCCGGCACACACACACAACAACAGACACCACCGCTGGGCACACACACAACAACAGACACCACCGCCGGGCACACACACACAACAACAGACACCACCGCCGGGCACACTCACAAAAACAAAAATCACCGCAGGCACACACACACAACAACAGACACCACCGCCGGGAAAACACACAGAACAACAGACACCACCGCCGGGCACACACACAGAACAACAGACACCACCGCCGGGCACACACACAGAACAACAGACACCACCGCCGAGGACACACACAGAACAACAGACACCACCGCCGAGCACACACACACAACAACAGACACCACCGCCGGGCACACACACACAACAGACACCAACGCCGGGCACACACACACAACAACAGACACCACCGCCGGGGACACACACAACAACAGACACCACCGCCGGGCATACACACACAACAACAGACACCACCGCCGAGCACACACACAGAACAACAGACACCACCGCCGGGTACACACACAACAACAGACACTACCGCTGGGCACACACACAACAACAGACACCACCGCCGGGCACACACACACAACAACAGACACCACCGCTGGGCACACACACACAACAACAGACACCACCGCCGGGCACACACACACAACAACAGACACCACCGCCAGGCACACACACACAACAAAAACACCACCGCCGGGCACACACACAACAACAGACACCACCGCCAGGACACACACAGAACAACAGACACCACCGCTGAGCACACAGACAGAACAACAGACACCACCGCCGGGCACACACAGAACAACAGACACCACCGGAGAGGACTCACACAGCAACAGACACCACCGCCGAGCACACACACAACAACAGACACCACCGCCGGGCACACACACAACAACAGACACCACCGCCACGCACACACACACAACAACAGACACCACCGCCGGGCACACCCACAAAAATACAGACACCACCGCCCAGCACACACACAACAACAAACACCACCGCCGGGCACACACACAGCAACAGACACCACCGCCTGGCACACACACACAACAACAGACACCACCGCCGAGGACACACACAGAACAACAGACACCACCGCCGGGTACACACACACAACAACAGACACCACCGCCGAGGACACACACACAACAACAGACACCACCGCCGAGCACACACACAGAACAACAGACACCACCGCCGGGCACACACACACACAGAAACAGACACCCCCGCCGCGAACACACACACACAACAACAGACAGCACCGCCGGGCACTTACTCACAACAACAGACACCACCGGGGCACACACAACAACAGACATCACCGCCGTGCACTTACACACAACAACAGACACCACCGCCAAGCACACACACACAACAACAGACACCACCGCCGGGCACACACACACAACAACAGACACCACCGCCGGGCACACACACACAACAACAGACACCACCGCTGGGCACACACACACAGCAACAGACACCACCGCCGGGCACGCCCACAAAATGACAGACACCACTAACGGGCACACACACACAACAACAGACACCACCGCTAAGCACAGACACACAAAAACAGACACCAACGCCGAGCACACACACACAACGACAGACACCACCGCCGGGCAAAGACACACAACAACAGACACCACCGCCGCGCACACACACAACAACAGACATCACCACCAGGCACACACACACCACAACAGACACCACCACCGGGCACACACACAGCAACAGACACCACCGCCGGGAACACACACAGAACAACAGACACCACCGCCGATCACACACAAACAACAGACACCACCGCTGGGTACAAACACAGAACAACAGACACCATAGCCGGGCACACACACAGAACAACAGACACCACCGCCGCGGACACACACAGAACAACAGACACCACCGCCGGTAACACACAAAGAACAACACACAACAGCCCCGTCCACACACACAACAACAGACACCACCGCAGGGCACACACACAGAACAACAGACACCACCGCCGAGGACACACACAGAACAACAGACACCACCGCCGAGCACACACAGAACAACAGACACCACCGCCGGGTACACACACACAACAGACACCACTGCCGGGTACACACACAGAACAACAGACACCACCGCCGGGTACACACACACAACAACAAACACCACCGCCGGGCACACACACACAACAACAGACACCACCGCCGGGCACACACACAACAACAGACACCACCGCCGGGCACACACACACAACAACAGACACCACCGCCGGGCACACGCACACAACAACAGACACCACCGCCGGGCACACACACACAACAACAAACACCACCGCCGGGCACACGCACACAACAACAGACACCACCGCCGGGCACACGCACACAACAACAAACACCACCGCCGGGCACACACACAACAACACACACCACCCCCTCACACACACACAACAACAGACACCACCGCCAGGCACACACACACAACAACAAACACCACCGCCGGGCACACACACAACAACAGACACCACCGCCGGGCACACACACACAACAACAGACACCACCGCCGGGCACACACACACAACAACAGACACCACCGCCGGGCACACACACACAACAACAGACACCACCGCCGGGCACACACACAACAACAGACACCACGGCCAGGTACACACACACAACAACAGACACCACCGGGCACACACACAACGACAGACACCACCACCGGGCACACACACACAACAACAGACACCACCGCCGGGTACACACACACAACAACAGACACCACCGCATAGCACACACACACAACAACAGACACCACCGCCGGGCACACACACAACGCAACAGACACCACCACCGGGCACACACACACAACAGACACCACCGCCGGAACACACACACAACAACAGACACCACCGCCGGCACA
Source organism: Eriocheir sinensis (assembly GCF_024679095.1). Taxonomy (NCBI): domain Eukaryota; kingdom Metazoa; phylum Arthropoda; class Malacostraca; order Decapoda; family Varunidae; genus Eriocheir; species Eriocheir sinensis. The sequence goes on along the minus strand of NW_026111619.1, from coordinate 135,340 downwards.
CACACAGAACAACAGACACCACCGCCGGGCACACACACAACAACAGACACCACCGCCAGGCACTCACACACAACAACAGACACCACCGCCAGGCACTCACACACCAAAACAGAAACCAAACAGGGGCACACACACAACAACAGACACCACCGCCAGGCACACACACAACAACAGACACCACACCGGGGCACACACACAACAACAGACACCACCGCCGGGCACACACACACAACAACAGACACCACCGCCAGCACACACACAACAACAGACACCACCGCTGGCACACACACACAACAGACACCACCGCCGGGCACACACATACAACAACAGACACCACCGCCGGGCACACACACACACAACAATAGACACCACCGACGAGCACACACACCACCACAGACACCACCGCCGGGTACACACACACACAACAGACACCACCGCCGGGCACACACACAGAACAACAGACACCACCGCCGGGAACACACACAGAACAACAGACACCACCGCCGGGCACACACACAGAACAACAGACACCACCGCCCGGCACACACACACAACAACAGACACCACCGCCGGGCACACACACAGAACAACAGACACCACCGCCAGGCACACACACAACAACAGACACCACCGCCGGGAACAAACACCGAACAACCGACACCACCGCCGATCACACACGAACAACACCACCCAACCCCGCCGGGCACACAGCCACAACAACAGACACCACCGCCGGGCACACACACACAACAACAGACACCACCGCCGGGCACACACACACAACAACAGACACCACCGCCGGGAACACACACAAAACAACAGACACCACCGCCGGGCACACACACACAACAACAAACACCACCGCCGGGCACACATACACAACAACAGACACCACCGCCGGGCACACACACAACAACAGACACCACCGCCGGGCACACACACAACAACAGACACCACCGCCGGCACACACACACAACAACAGACACCACCGCCGGGCACACACACACAACAGACACCACCGCCGGGCACACACACAACAACAGACACCACCGCCGGGCACACACACAACAACAGACACCACCGCCGGCACACACACACAACAACAGACACCACCGCCACACACACACAACAACAGACACCACCGCCGGGCACACACACAACAACAGACACCACCGCCGGGCACACACACAACAACAGACACCACCGCCAGGCACACACACAACAACAGACACCACCGCCGGGCACACACACAACAGACACCACCGCCGGGCACACAAACACAACACCAGACACCAGCGCCGGGCACACACACAACAACAGACACCACCGCTTGGCACACACACAACAACAAACACCACCGCCGGGCACACACACACAACAACAGACACCACCGCCGAGCACACACACACATAACAGACACCACCGCCGGGAACACATAGAACAACAGACACCACCGCCGGGCACACACACACAACAACAGACACCACCGCCGGGCACACACACACAACAACAGACACCACCGCCGGGCACACACACAACAACAGACACCACCGCCAGGCACACACACACAACAACAGACACCACCGACGGGCACACACACAACAACAGACACCACCGCCAGGCACACACACAACAACAGACACCACCTCCGGTCACACACACAAAACAACAGACACCACCTCCGGTCACACACACACAACAACAGACACCACCGCCGGGCACACACACACAACAACAGACACCACCGCCGGGCACACACAGAACAACAGACACCACCGCCGGGCACACACACACAACAACAGACACCACCAAGCACACACACAACAACAAACACCACCGCCGGGCACACACACACAACAACAGACACCACCGCCGGGCACACACACACAACAACAAACACCACCGCCGGGCACACACACAGACCAACAGACACCACCGCACACACACAACAACAGACACCACCGCCGGGCACACACACAACAACAGACACAACCACCGGGCACATACTCACAACAACAGACACCACCGCCGGGCACACACACACAACAACAGACACCACCGCCGGGCACACACACACAACAACAGACACCACCGCCGGGCACACACACACAACAACAGACACCACCGCCGAGCACTCACACACAACAACAGACACCACCGCCGGGCACACACACAGAACAACAGACACCTCCGCCGGGTACACACACACAACAGACACCACAGCCGGGAACACCCACCGAACAACAGACACCACCGCCTCGGACCCACACAGCACAACAGACCCCACCGCCGGGGCCACACCCACAACAGACACCACCGCCGGGCACACACACACAACAACAGACACCACCGCCGGGCACACACACAGAACAACAGACACCACCGCCGGGCACACACACACAACAACAGACACCACCGTCGGGTACACACACACACAACAACAGACACCACCGCCAAGCACACACACAACAACAGACACCACCGCCGGGCACACACACACAACAACAGACACCACCGCCAAGCACACACAACAACACACACCACCGCCGCACACACACCCACAGCAAACGACACCACCGCCGTGCACACACACACAACAGACACCACCGCCGGGCACACACACAACAACAGACACCACCGCCGGGCACACACACAACAACAAACACCACCGCCGGGCACACACACACAACAACAAACACCACCGCCGGGCACACACACAACAACAGACACCACCGCCGGGCACACACACACAACAACAGACACCACCGCTGGGTACACACACACAACAACAGACACCACCGCCGGGCACACACACACAACAACAGACACCACCGCCAAGCACACACACAACAACAGACACCACCGCCGAGCACACACACACAACAACAGACACCACCGCCTGGCACACACACACAACAACAGACACCACCGCCGGGCACACACACAGAACAACAGACACCACCGCAGGGCACACACACAGAACAACAGACACCACCGCCGGGAACACACACAGAACAACAGACACCACCGCTGGGTACACACACAGAACAACAGACACCACCGCCGGGCACACACACAGAACAACAGACACCACCGCCGAGGACACACAGAACAACAGACACCACCGCCGAGCACACACACACAACAACAGACACCACCGCCGGGGACACACACCCACCAGACACCACTGCCGGGCACACACACAACAACAGACACCACCGCCGGGCTCACACACAACAACAGACACCACCGCCGGGCACACACACAGAACAACAGACACCATCGCAGGGCACACACACAGAACAACAGACACCACCGCCGGGTACACACACAACAACAGACACCACCGCCGGGCACACACACACAACAACAGACACCACCGCCGGGCACACACACACAACAACAGACACCACCGCCGAGCACACACACAGAACAACAGACACCACCGCCGAGCACACACACAACAACAGACACAACCGCCGGGCACACACACACAACAGACACCACCGCCGGGCACACACACACAACAACAGACACCACCGCCGGGCACTCACACACAACAGACACCACCGCCGGGCACACACACACAACAACAGACACCACCGCCGGGCACACACACAGAACAACAGACACCACCGCCGGTACACACACACAACAACAGACACCACCGCCGGGTACACACACACAACAACAGACACCACCGCCGGGCACACACACACAACAACAGACACCACCGCCGGGCACACACACACAACAACAGACACCACCGCCGAGCACACACACACAACAACAGACACCACCGCCAGGCACACACACAACAACAAACACCACCGCCGGGCACACACACAGAACAACAGACACCACCGCCAGGAACACACACAGAACAACAGACACCACCGCTGGGTACACACACAGAACAACAGACACCACCGCCGGGCACACACACAGAACAACAGACACCACCGCCGAGGACACACACAGAACAACAGACACCACCGCCGAGCACACACACAAAAACAGACACCTCCGCCGGGAACACACAGAACCACAGACACCACCGACGAGCACACACACACAACAACAGACACCACCGCCGGGCACACACACACAACAACAGACACCACCGCCGGGAACACACACAGAACAACAAACACCACCGCCGGGAACTCACACACAGCAACAGACACCACCGCCGGGTACACACACACAACAACAGACACCACCGCCGAGGACACACACAGAACAACAGACACCACCACACCGCACACACACACAACAACAGACACCACCGCCGAGGACACACACAGAACAACAGACACCACCGCCGAGCACACACTCAACAGACACCACCGCCAAGCACACACACACAGAACAACAGACACCACCGCCGAGCACACACACAGAACAACAGACACCACCGCCGGGAACACACACAGAACAACAGACACCACCGCCGGGTACACACACACAACAGAATCCACCGCCATCCACAAACACACAACAACAGACACCACCGCCAAGCACACACACAACAACAAACACCACCGCCGTGAACTTACACACAACAACAGACACCACCGCCGGGCACACACACACAACAACAGACACCACCGCTTTGCACACACACACACAACAGACACCACCGCCGGGCACACACACACAACAACAGACACCACCGCCGGGCACACACACACAGCAACAGACACCACCGCTAAGCACAGACACACAACAACAGACACCAACGCGGAGCACACACACACAACGACAGACACCACCACCGGGCACACACACAACAACAGACACCACCGCCGGGCACACACACAACAACAGACACCACCGCCGGGCACACACACACAACAACAGACACCACCGCCGAGCACACACACACATGACAGACACCACCGCCGGGAACACACACAGAACAACAGACACCACCGCCGATCACACACATAGAACAACAGACACCACCGCCGGGAACACACACAGAATAACAGACACTACCGCCGGGTACACACACAGAACAACAGACACCACCGCCGGGCACACACAGAACAACAGACACCACCGCCGGAAACACACATAGAACAACAGTCACCACCGCCGGGTACACACAGAACAACAGACACCACCGCAGGGCACACACAGAACAACAGACACCACCGCCGAGGACACACACAGAGCAACAGACACCACCGCCGAGCACACATACAGAACAACAGACAACACCGCCGGGTACACACACACAACAGACACCACTGCCGGGTACACACACAGAACAACAGACACCACCGCCGGGTACACACACAACAACAAACACCACCGCCAAGCACACACACAACAACAGACACCACCGCCGGGCACACACAAACAACAACAGACACCACCGCCGGGCACACACACACAACAACGAACACCACCGCCGGGCACACGCACACAACAACAGACACCACCGCCGGGCACACACACACAACAACAAACACCACCGCCGGGACACACGCACACAACAACACACACCACCGCCGGGCACACGCACACAACAACAAACACCACCACCGGGCACACGCACACAACAACAGACACCACCGCCGGGCACACACACAACAACAAACACCACCGCCAGGCCCACACACACACAAACACCACCGCCGGGCACACGCACACAACAACAGACACCACCGCCGGGCACACACACAACAACAGACACCACCGCCGGGCACACACACACAACAACAGACACCACCGCCAGGCACACACACACAACAAAAAACACCACAGCCGGGCACACACAAACAACAGACACCACCGCCAGGCACACACACACAACAACAGACACCACCGCTGGGTACACACACACAACAACTGACACCACCACCGGGCACACACACACACAAGAACAGACACCACCGCCGAGCACACACACAACAACAGACACCACCGCATAGCACTCACACACAACAACAGACAACACCGGGCACACACACACAACAACAAACACCACCGCCGGGCACACACACACAACAGACACCACCGCCACGCACACACACAAAAACAGACACCACCGCCGGGCACACCCACACAACAACAGACACCACCGCCGTTCACACACACACAACAACAGACACCACCGCCGGTCACATTCACACAACAACAGACACCACCGCCAGGCACACACACACAACAAAAAACACCACAGCCGGGCACACACAAACAACAGACACCACCGCCAGGCACACACACAACAACAGACACAACCACCGGGCACACACACACAACAACAGACACCACCGCCGGGTACACACACACAACAACAGACACCACCGCTAAGCACACACACACAACAACAGACACCACCGCATAGCACACACACACAACAACAGACACCACCGCCGGGCACACACACACAACAACAGACACCACCGCCGGGCACACACACACAACAACAGACACCACCGCCGAGCACACACACACAACACAAACCACCGCCGGGAACACACACAGACCAACAGACACCACCGCCGATCACACACAGAACAACAGACACCACCGCCGGGAACACACACAGAACAACAGACACCACCGCCGGGTACACACACAGAACAACAGACACCACCGCCGGGCACACACAAACAACAACAGACACCACCGCCGAGCACACACACAGAACAACAGACACCACCGCCGGGAACACACAGAACAGACACCACCGCCGGGAACACACACAGAACAACAGACACCACCGCCGATCACACACACACAACAACAGACACCACCGCCGGGCACACACACACAACAAACACCACCGCCGGGCACACGCACACAACAACAGACACCACCGCCGGGCACACACACAACAACAAACACCACCGCCGGGCACACGCACACAACAACAAACACCACCGCCGGGCACACACACACAACAACAAACACCACCGCCGGGACACACGCACACAACAACAGACACCACCGCCGGGCACACACACAACAACAAACACCACCGCCGGGCACACACAACAACAGACACCACCGCCGGGCACACACACACAACAACAAACACCACCGCCGGGCACACACACACAGAAACACAAACACCACCGCCGGGTACACGCACACAACAACAAACACCACAGCCGGGCTCACACACAACAACAGACACCACCGCCGGGCACACACACACACAACAACAGACACCACCGCCAGGCACACACACACAACAACAAACACCACCGCCGGGCACACACACAACAACAGACACCACCGCCGGGCACACACACACACAAACACAAACACCATCGCCGGGCACACGCACACAACAACAAACACCACCGCCGGGCACACACAACAACAGACACCACCGCCGGGCACACACACAACAACAGACACCATCACCGGGCACACACATAACAACAAACACCACCGCCGGGAACAACACACACAACAACAAACACCACCGCCGGGCACACACACACAACAACAGACACCACCGCCGAGCACACACACACAAAAACAGACACCACCGCCGGGCACACACACAACAACAGACACCACCGCCGAGCACACACACACAACAACAAACACCACCGCCGGGCACACACACACAACAACAGACACCACCGCCGGGCACACACACACAACAACAAACACCACCGCCAGGCACACACACACACAACAAAAACACCTCCGCCGGGCACACACACAACAGACACCACCGCCAGGCACACACACCACAACACACACCACCCCCGGGCACACACACAACAACAGACACCACCGCCGGGTACACACACACAACAACAGACACCACCGCTAAGCACAGACACACAACAACAGACACCACCGCCGAGCACTCACACACAACAACAGACACCACCGCCGGGCACACACACAACAACAGACACCACCGCTTTGCACACACACACACAGCAACATACACCACCGCCGGGCACGCCCACAAAATGACAGACACCACTAACGGGCACACAAACACAGCAACAGACACCACCGCTAAGCACAGACACACAACAACAGACACCAACGCGGAGCACACACACACAACGACAGACACCACCATAGGGCACAAACGCACAACAACAGACACCACCGCCGGGCACACACACACAACAACAGACACAACCACCGGGCTCACACTCACAACAACAGACACCACCACCGAACACACACACATGACAGACACCACCGCCGGGAACACACACAGAACAACAGACACCACCGCCGATCACACACATAGAACAACAGACACCACCGCCGGGAACACACACAGAATAACAGACACTACCGCCGGGTACACACACATAGAAAACAGACACCACCGCCGGGCACACACACAGAACAACAGACACCACCGCCGGAAACACACATAGAACAACAGTCACCACCGCCGGGTACACACACAGAACAACAGACACCACCGCAGGGCACACACAGAACAACAGACACCACCGCCGAGGACACACACAGAGCAACAGACACCACCGCCGAGCACACATACAGAACAACAGACAACACCGCCGGGTACACACACACAACAGACACCATTGCCGGGTACACACACAGAACAACAGACACCACCGCCGGGTACACACACACAACAACAAACACCACCGCCAAGCACACACACACAACAACAGACACCACCGCCGGGCACACACAAACAACAACAGACACCACCGCCGGGCACACACACACAACAACGAACGTCACCGCCGGGCACACGCACACAACAACAGACACCACCGCCGGGCACACACACACAACAACAAACACCACCGCCGGGACACACGCACACAACAACACACACCACCGCCGGGCACACGCACACAACAACAAACACCACCACCGGGCACACGCACACAACAACAGACACCACCGCCTGGCACACACAAACAACAACAAACACCACCGCCAGGCACACACACACACAAACACAAACACCACCGCCGGGCACACGCACACAACAACAGACACCACCGCCGGGCACACACACACAACAACAGACACCACCGCCGGGCACACACACAAAAACAAACACCACCCCCACGCTCACACACACACAACAACAAACACCACCGCCGGGCACACACACAACAACAGACACCACCGCCGTTCACACACACAACAACAGACACCATCACTGGGCACACACACAGCAACAGACACCATCACCGGGCACACACACACACAACAACAGACACCACCGCCGGGCACACACACAACAACAGACACCACCGCCGAGCACACACACACAACAACAGACACCACCGCCGGGCACACACACACAACAACAGACACCACCGCCGGGCACACACACACAACAGACACCACCGCCGGGCACACACACACAACAACAGACACCACCGCCGATCACACACACAACAACAAACACCACCGCCGGGCACACACACAGAACAACAGACACCACCGCCGGGCACACACACACAACAACAGACACCACCGCCAGGCACACACACACAACAAAAAACACCACAGCCGGGCACACACAAACAACAGACACCACCGCCAGGCACACACAACAACAGACACCACCGCCGGGCACACACACACAACAACAGACACCACCGCCGGGCACACACACACAACAACAGACACCACCGCTAAGCACAGACACACAACAACAGACACCAACGCATAGCACACACACACAACGACAGACACCACCACCGGGCACAAACGCACAACAACAGACACCACCGCCGGGCACACACACACAACAACAGACACCACCGCCGAGCACACACACATGACAGACACCACCGCCGGGAACACACACAGAACAACAGACACCACCGCCGATCACACACATAGAACAACAGACACCACCGCCGGGAACACACACAGAATAACAGACACTACCGCCGGGTACACACACAGAACAACAGACACCACCGCCGATCACACACAAACAACAACAGACACCACCGCCGATCACACACACAGAACAACAGACACCACCGCCGGGAACACACACATGACAGACACCACCGCCGGGAACACACACAGAACAACAGACACCACCGCCGATCACACACAAACAACAACAGACACCACCGCCGGGCACACACACACAACAGACACCACCGCCGGGCACACACACAACAACAGACACCATCACCGGGCACACACACACACAAAAACTAAAATCACCGCCGGGTACACACACAACAACAGACACCACCGCCGGGCACACACACACAACAACAGACACCACCGCCGGGTACACACACACAACAACAAACACCACCGCCGGGCACACGCACACAACAACAAACACCACCGCCGGGCACACGCACACAACAACAGACACCACCGCCGGGCACACACACACAACAACAAACACCACCGCCGGGCACACACACACAACAACAGACACCACCGCCGGGCACACACACAACAACAGACACCACCGCCGGGCACACACACAACAACAGACACCACCCCTCCGCCCACACACACAACAACAGACACCACCGCCAGGCACACACACACAACAACACACACCACCGCCGGGCACACACACAACAACAGACACCACCGCCGGGCACACACAACAACAGACACCACGGCCAGGTACACACACACAACAACAAACACCTCAGCCGGGCACACACACAACAACAGACACCACCGCCGGGCACACACACAACAACAGACACCACCGCCGGGCACACACACACAACAACAGACACCATCACCGGGAACACACACACAACAACAAACACCACCGCCGGGCACACACACACAACAACAGACACCACCGCCGAGCACACACACACAACAACAGACACCACCGCCGGGCACACACACACAACAACAGACACCACCGCCGAGCACACACACACAACAACAAACACCACCGCCGGGCACACACACAACAACAAACACCACCGCCGGGCACACACACACAACAACAGACACCACCGCCAGGCACACACACACAACAAAAAACACCACAGCAGGGCACACACACGACAACAGACACCACCGCCAGGCACACACACAACAAACACCATCACCGGGCACACACACACAACACACACCACCACCTGGCACACACACACAACAGACACCACCGCCAAGCACACACACAACAACAGACACCACCGCCGAGCACACACACACAACAACAGACACCACCGCCGGGCACACACACAACAACAGACACCACCGCCAAGCACACACACAACAACAAACACCACCGCCGGGCACACACACACAACAACAAACACCACCGCCGGGCACACACACAACAACAAACACCACCGCCGAGCACACACACACAACAACAGACACCACCGCTGGGCACACACACACAACAACAGACACCACCGCCGGGCACACACACAACAACATACACCATCACCGGGCACACGCACACAACAACAGACACCACCGCCGTGCACACACACAACAACAGACACAACCACCGGGCACACACACACAACAACAGACACCACCGCCGGGCACACACACACAACAACAGACACCACCGCCGAGCACACACACACAAAGACACCACCGCCGGGAACACACACAGAAAAACAGACACCACCGCCGGTACACACACACAACAGACACCACTGCCGGGTACACACACAGAACAACAGACACCACCGCCGGGCACACACACAGAACAACAGACACCACCGCCGGCACACACACACAACAGACACCACCGCCGGGCACACACACACAACAACAGACACCACCGCCGAGGACACACACAGAACAACAGACACCACCGCCGGGCACTCACACACAACAACAGACACCACCGCCAAGCACACACGCACAACAACCAACACCACCGCCAATCACACACGCACAACAACAAACACCACCGCCGGGCACTCACACACAACAACAGACACCACTGCCAAGCACACACACACAACAACAGACACCACCGCCGTGCACACACACACAACTACAAACACCACCGCCGGGCACACACACACAACAACAGACACCACCGCCGGGCACACACACACAACAACAGACACCACCGCCGGGCACACGCACACAACAACAAACACCACCGAAGGGCACACATACACAACAGACACCACCGCCGGGCACACACACACAACAACAGATACCACCGCCGGGCACACACACACAACAACAGACACCACCGCTGGGTACACACACACAACAGACACCACCGCCGGGTACACACACACAACAACAGACACCACCGCCAGGCACACACACAACAACAAACACCACCGACGAGCACACACACACAACAACAAATACCACCGCCAGGCACACACACACAACAACAAACACTACCGCCGGGCACACACTCAGAACAACAGACACCACCGCAGGGCACACACACAGAACAACAGACACCACCGCCAAGAACACACACAGAACAACAGACACCACCGCTGGGTACAAACACAGAACAACAGACACCACCGCCGCGCACACAGAACAACAGACACCACCGCCGAGGACACACACAGAACAACAGACACCACCGCCGAGCACACAGACAGAACAACAGACACCACCGCCGGGTACACACACACAACAGACACCACTGCCGGGTACACACACAGAACAACAGACACCACCGCCGGGTACACACACACAACAACAGACACCACCGCCGAGGACACACACAGAACAACAGACACCACCGCAGGGTACACACACAGAACAACAGACACCACCGCCGGGAACACACACAGAACAACAGACACCACCGCCGGGTAAACACACAGAACAACAGACACCACCGCCGGGCACACACAGAACAACAGACACCACCGCCGAGGACACACACAGAACAACAGACACCACCGCCGAGCACACACACAGAACAACAGACACCACCGCCGGGTACACACACACAACAGACACCACTGCCGGGTACATACACAGAACAACAGACACCAACGCCGGGTACACACACACAACAGACACCACCGCCGGGTACACACACACAACAACAGACACCACCGCCGAGGACACACACAGAACAACAGACACCACCGCCGGGTACACACACACAACAACAGACACCACCGCTGGGTACACACACACAACAACAGACACCACCGCCGGGCACACACACACAACAACAGACACCACCGCCGGGCACACACACACAACAACAAATACCACCGCCGAGCACACACACACAACAACAAATACCACCGCCAGGCACACACACACTACAACAAACACCACCGCCGGGCACACACACAGAACAACAGACACCACCGCCAGGAACACACACAGAACAACAGACACCACCGCTGGGTACAAACACAGAACAACAGACACCACCGCCGGGCACACACACAGAACAACAGACACCACCGCCGAGGACACACACAGAACAACAGACACCACCGCCGAGCACACACACAACAACAGGCACACCCGCCGAGGACACACACAGAACAACAAACACCACTGCCGGGTACACACACAGAACAACAGACACCACCGCCGGGTACACACACACAACAACAGGCACACCCGCCGAGGACACACACAGAACAACAAACACCACCGCCGGGAACTCACACACAGCAACAGACACCACCGCCGGGTACACACACACAACAACAGACACCACCGACGAGGACACACACAGAACAACAGACACCACCGCAGGGTACACACACAACAACAGACACCACCGCCGAGGACACACACAGAACAACAGACACCACCGCCGAGCACACACACAGAACAACAGACACCACCGCCAAGCACACACACACAGAACAACAGACACCACCGCCGAGCACACACACAGAACAACAGACACCACCGCCGGGAACACACACAGAACAACAGACACCACCGCCGGGTACACACACACAACAGACACCACCGCCGTGCACTTACACACAACAACAGACACCACCGCCAAGCAGACACACACAACAACAGACACCATTACCGGGCACACACACAACAACAGACACCACCGCCGGGCACACACACACAACAACAGACACCACCGCTTTGCACACACACACACACAGCAACATACACCACCGCCGGGCACGCCCACAAAATGACAGACACCACTAACGGGCACACAAACACAGCAACAGACACCACCGCTAAGCACAGACACACAACAACAGACACCAACGCGGAGCACACACACACAACGACAGACACCACCACCGGGCACAAACGCACAACAACAGACACCACCGCCGGGCACACACACACAACAACAGACACAACCACCGGGCACACACTCACAACGACAGACACCACCGCCGGGCACACACACACAACAACAGACACCACCGCCGGGCACACACACAGAACAACAGACACCACCGCCGATCACACACACAACAACAGACACCACCGCTGGGTACACACACACAACAACAGACACCACCGCCGGGTACACACACAGAACAACAGACACCACCGCCGGGCACACACAGAACAACAGACACCACCGCCGGAAACACACATAGAACAACAGTCACCACCGCCGGGTACACACACAGAACAACAGACACCACCGCAGGGCACACACACAGAACAACAGACACCACCGCCGAGGACACACACAGAACAACAGACACCACCGCCGAGCACACACACAGAACAACAGACACCACCGCCGGGTACACACACACAACAGACACCAATGTCGGGTACACACAGAACAACAGACACCACCGCCGGGTACACACACACAACAACAAAAAACACAGACAAGCACTCACACACAACAACAGACACCACCGCCGGGCACACACAAACAACAACAGACACCACCGCCGGGCACACACACACAACAGGAAACACCACCGCCGGGCACACGCACACAACTACAGACACCACCGAAGGACACACACACACAACAACAAACACCACCGCCGGACACACGCACACAACAACAAACACCACAACCGGGCACACACTCAACAACAGACACCACCGCCGGGCACACACACAACAACAGACACCAACCCCGGGCACACACACAACACCAGACACCAACGCCAGGCACACACACACAAACACAAACACCACCGCCGGGCACACACAAACAACAACAAACACCACCGCCGGACACACGCACACACAACAACAGACACCACCGCCGGGCACACACACACAACAACAGACACCACCGCCAGGCACACACACACACAACAAAAAACACCACAGCCGGGGACACACAAACAACAGACACCACCGCCAGGCACACACACAACAACAGACACCATCACTGGGCACACACACAACAACAGACACAACCGCCGGGCACACACACACAACAACAGACACCACCGCTAAGCACAGACACACAACAACAGACACCAACGCATAGCACACACACACAACGACAGACACCACCACCGGGCACAAACGCACAACAACAGACACCACCGCCGGGCACACACACACATGACAGACACCACCGCCGGGAACACACACAGACCAACAGACACCACCGCCGATCACACACATAGAACAACAGACACCACCGCCGGGAACACACACAGAATAACAGACACTACCGCCGGGTACACACACACAACAACAGACACCACCGCCAGGCACACACACACAACAAAAAACACCACAGCCGGGGACACACAAACAACAGACACCACCGCCAGGCACACACACAACAACAGACACCATCACCGGGCACACACACACAACAACAGACACCATCACCGGGTACACACACACAACAACAGACACCACCGCTAAGCACAGACACACAACAACAGACACCAACGCATAGCACACACACACAACGACAGACACCACCACCGGGCACAAACTCACAACGACAGACACCACCGCCGGGCAAACACCCACAACAACAGACACCACCGCCGAGCACACACACACATGACAGACACCACCGCCGGGAACACACACAGACCAACAGACACCACCGCCGATCACACACATAGAACAACAGACACCACCGCCGGGAACACACACAGAATAACAGACACTACCGCCGGGTACACACACAGAACAACAGACACCACCGCCGATCACACACAAACAACAACAGACACCACCGCCGATCACACACATAGAACAACAGACACCACCGTCGGGAACACACACACATGACAGACACCACCGCCGGGAACACACACAGAACAACAGACACCACCGCCGATCACACACAAACAACAACAGACACCACCGCCGGGCACACACACACAACAGCAAACACCACCGCCGGGCACACGCACACAACAATAGACACCACCGACGGGCACACACACACAACAACAAACACCACCGCCGGGCACACGCACACAACAACAAACACCACCGCCGGGCACACACACACAACAGACACCACCGCCGGGCACACACACACAACAACAGACACCACCGCCGGGCACACTCACACAACAACAAACACCACAACCGGGCACTCACACAACACACACCCCCGCCGGGACACACGCACACAACAACAAACACCACCGCCGGGCACACACACAGAAACACAAACACCACCGCCGGGCACACACACAACAACAGACACCACCGCCGGGCACACACACACAACAACAGACACCACCGCCGGGCACACACACACAACAACAGACACCACCGCCAGGCACACACACACAACAGACACCACCGCCGGGCACACACACAACAACAGACACCACCGCCGGGCACACACACAACAACAGACACCACCGCCAGGCACACGCACACAACAACAAACACCACCGCCGGGCACAACAACAACATACACCACCGCGGGGCACACACAACAACAACAGACACCATCACCGGGCACACACACAACAACAACAGACACCATCACCGGGCACACACACACAACAACAGACACCACCGCCGGGCAAACACCCACAACAACAGACACCACCGCCGAGCACACACACACAACAACAGACACCACCGCCCGGCACACACACAACAACAGACACCACCGCCGAGCACACACACACAACAACAAACACCACCGCCGGGCACACACACAACAACAAATACCACCGCCGGGCACACGTACACAACAACAGACACCACCGCCAGGCACACACACACAAAAACACCACCGCCGGGCACACACACAACAACAGACACCACCGCCAGGCACACACAACAACAGACACCATCACCGGGCACACACACACACAACAACAGACAGCACCGCCGGGCTCACACACACAACAACAGACACCACCGCTAAGCACACACACAACAACAGACACCACCGCCGAGCACACACACAACAACAGACACCACCGCCGGGCACACACACAACAACAGACACCACCGCCAAGCACACACAAAAACAGACACCACCGCCGGGCACACACACACAACAACAGACACCACCGCCGGGCACACACACAACAACAAACACCACTGCCGAGCACACACACACACAACAACAGACACCACCGCTGGGCACACACGCACAACAACAGACTTCACCGCCGGGCACACACACACAACAACAGACACAACCGCCGGGCACACACACATAACAACAGACACAACCACCGTGACCACACACACAACGACAGGCACCACCGTCGGGCAACAACAGACACCAACGCCGAGCACACGCACACATGACAGACACCACCGCCGGGAACACACACAGAACAACAGACACCACCGCCGGTCACACACACAGACACCACCGCCGGTACACACACAACAACAGGAGACACCACCGCCGGGCACACACACAGACAACAACAGACACCACCGCCGGGCACACACACACAACAGACACCACCGCCGGGTACACACACACAACAACAGACACCACCGCCGAGGACACACACAGAACAACAGACACCACCGCCGGGCACACACACACAACAGACACCACCGCCGGGCACACACACACAACAACAGACACCACCGCCGGGAACACACAGAACAACAGACACCACTGCCGAACACACACACAGAACAGACACCACCGCCGGGCACACACAGAACAACAGACATCACCGCCGGGAACACACATAACAACAGACACCACCGCCGGGCACACACACAAAACAACAGACACCACCGCCGGTCACACACACAGAACAACAGACACCACCGCCGGGAACACAGACAGAACAACAGACACCACCGCCGGGTACACACACAGAACAACAGACACCACCGCCGGGCACACACAGAACAACAGACACCACCGCCGAGGACACACACAGAACAACAGACACCACCGCCGAGCACACACACACAACAACAGACACCACCGCCGGGCACACACACACAACAGACACCAATGCCGGGTACACACACAGAACAATAGACACCACCGCCGGGCACACACACACAACAGACACCACCGCCGAGGACACACACACAACAACAGACACCACCGCCGGGCACTCACACACAACAACAGACACCACCGCCGGGCACACACACACAACAACAGACACCACCGCCAGGCACACACACACAACAACAGACACCACCGCCGGGCACACACACACAACAACAAACACCACCGCCGGGCACACACACACAACAACAGACATCACCACCAGGCACACACACAACAACAGACACCACCGCCAGCACACACAACAACAGACACCACCGGTGGGCTCTCACACACAAAACAAGATACTCCACCGCCGGGCACACGCACACAACAACAAACACCACCGCCGGGCACACACACACAACAACAAACACCACCGCCAAGCACACACACAACAACAAACACCACCGCCGGGCACACACAACAACAAACACCACCGCCAAGCACACACAACAACAAACACCACCGCCAGCACACACACACAGAACAACAAACACCACCGCCGGGACACACACACAACAGACACCACCGCCAAGCACACACACAACAACAAACACCACCGCCGGGCACACACACAACAACAGACACCACCGCCAAGCACACACACACAACAACAAACACCACCGCCAAGCACACACAACAACAAACACCACCGCCGGGCACACACACACAACAACAGACACCACCGCCAAGCACACACACACAACAACAGACACCACCGCCAAGCACACACGCACAACAACAAACACCACCGCCGGGCACACACACACAACAACAGACACCACCGCCAAGCACACACACAACAACAACAGACACCACCGCCGTGCAAACACACACAACAACAAACTCCACCGCCGGGCACACGCACACACCAACACACACCACCGCCGGGCACACACACACACCAACAGACACCACCGCCGGGCACACACACACAACAACAAACACCACCGCCGGGCACACACAACAAACACCACCGCCGGGCACACACACACAACAACAGACACCACCGCCGGGCACACACACACAACAACAGACACCACCGCCGGGCACACACACACACAAGAACAGACACCACCGCCGTGCACAGACACATAACAACAGACACCACCGCCGGGCACACACACACAACAACAGACACCACCGCCGGGCACACACACACAACAGACACCACTGCCGGGTACACCCACAGAACAGCAGACACCACCGCCGGGTACACACACAGAACAACAGACACCACCGCCGGGCACACACACACAACAGGGCACGCCCACAAAATGACAGACACCACTAACGGGCACACAAACACAACAACAGACACCACCGCTAAGCACAGACACACATCAACAGACACCAACGCCGAGCACACACACACAACAACAGACACCACCGCCGGGCACACACACACAACGACAGATACCACCGCCTGGCACAAACGCACAATAACAGACACCACCGCCGGGCACACACACACAACAACAGACACAACCACCGGGCACACAGTCTCAACGACAGACACCACCGCCGGGCAAACACCCACAATGTATCGTTTCTTTGGTGTATCTTTTCCTACTACCGTTTATGAATTTTCTTTATATCGCCGTTTCTTCGGCATCTTTTTCTTCAAACCGTTTTTTTTTTCTTTATACCGTTTCTTTGGTGCATTTTTCTTTGTATCGTTTTTGCTGTATGTTTATGAAGTATCGTTTCTCCGGTGAAGTTTTCTCTGGACCGTTAATTTGGTGTACGGTATTTTTTTTTATCGTCGTCTCATCGGTATATTTTTCTTTATACCGTTTCTTCAGTGTGTTGTTCTTTGTATCGCTTCTTAGGTGTGATTTTCTGTAGTATTCGGTGTATTTTTCTTTACTATCCTTTCTTCGGTGCTATTTTTCTTTACTTTCCGTTTCCTTGTGTTGTGAAGGCTTGCTATATCGCCTTATCTCGGTGCTGTATGCTGCTCAGGATGAGTCTCCTTCACCCCACAGAAGTCAGCAACCCTACCCAACATACAACACCAAAGGCCTTAACGCTTGCCTTATTTTTTTTTGGGGGGGGGCCTTTCTTGATGTGTTTCTATCACTTCTTAAATCCCGATTATTTATAACAATATCGTTGTATCGTCATTTCTTGGGTGTATTTTTCTTTGTATCGTTTCTTCGACATATTTTTCTTTGTATAGTTTTTTCGGTGTATTTTTCTTTGTATCGTTTCTTCGGTGTATTTTACTTTGTATCGTTTCTTCGACGTATTTTTCTTTGTATCGTTTCTTCGATGTATTTTTCTTTGTATCGTTTCTTCGATGTATTTTTCTTTGTATCGTTTCTTCGACGTATTTTTCTTTGTATCGTTTCTTCGACGTATTTTTCTTTGTATCGTTTCTTCGATGTATTTTTCTTTGTATCGTTTCTTCGACGTATTTTTCTTTGTATCGTTCTTCGATGTATTTTTCTTTATTTTTATGTATTATCGTTTCTTAGGTAAATTTTTCTCTGGATCGTTCATTTGATGTATTTTTCTTTTCATCGTCGTTTCATCGGTATATTTTTCTTTATACCGTTTCTTCAGTGTGTTGTTCTTTGTAGCGTTTCCTCGGTGTATATTTCTCTGTATCGTTTCTTAGATGTATTTCTCTGTAGTATTTTTTCTTCGGTGTATTTTCTTTGCTATCCTTTCTTCGGTGTTATTTTTCTTTACTTTCCGTTTCCTTGTGTTGTGAAGGCTAGCTATATCGCCTTATCTCGGTGCTGTATGCTGCTCAGGATGAGTCTCCACCCCAGAGAAGTCAGCAACCCTACCCAACATACAACACCAAAGGCCTTAACACCTGCCTTGATTATTTTTCCATTTCTTGATGGGTTTATATCGTTGTTTTATATCGTTGCTTCATCGGCAGATATTTCTTAGACCGTTTCTTTCGTGTTATTTTCTTTGTATCGTCGTTTCTTAGGGGTATTTTTTTCTTTTTACCATTTCTTCGGTGAGTTGTTCTTTGTGTCGTTTCTTTGGTATATTTTTCTGTCGTATCGTTTCTTAGGTGTATTTTTTCTTAATTTCCCGTTTCCCTGTGTTGTGTAGGCTTGCTATACCGCCTTATCTTGATGCTGTATGCTGCTCAGGATGAGTCTCCTTCACCCCAGAGAAGTCAGCAACCCTACCCAACATACAACACCAAAGGCATTAACGCTTGCCATGATTTTTGTCCTATTCTTTATGTGTTTATATCACTTCTTAATTAACGATACCTTTTAACAATATCGTTTTTTCGGTCTATTTTTCTTGTATCGTCGTTTCATCGGTATATTTTACGTTATAGCGTTTCATCAGTGCATTTATTTTTTGTATCTTTTCTTCGATGAATTTTTGTGTATCGTTTTCTTTATGTATTTTTCTTTGTATCGTTTCTTCGGTGTATTTTTCTTTGTATCGTTTCTTCGGTGTATTTTTCTTTGTATCGTTTCTTCGGTGTATTGTACTTTGTATCGTTTCTTCGGTGTATTGTACTTTGTATCGTTTCTTCGGTGTATTGTACTTTGTATCGTTTCTTCGGTGTATTGTACTTTGTACCGTTTCTTCGGTGATTTTTTCTTTGTATCGTTTCTTCGGTGTATTGTACTTTGTATCGTTTCTTCGGTGTATTTTACTATGTATCGTTTCTTTGGTGTATTTTTCTTTGTATCGTTTCTTCGGTGTATTGTACTTTGTATCGTTTCATCGGTGCATTGTACTTTGTATCGTTTCTTCGTTGAATTTTTCTTAGTATCGTTTCTTCGGTGTATTTTACTTTGTATCGTGTCTTCGGTGTATTGTATTCTGTATAGTTTCTTTAGTGCATTTTTCTGGAGTATCGTTTGTTAGGTAATTTTTTCTATGTATCGTTCTTTTAGTGTATATTTCTTTGCATCGTCGTCTCATCAGTATAATGTTCTTTGTATCGTTTCTTCGGTGTATTTTTCTTTGTATCGTTTCTTCGGTGTATTTTTTTTAAATGTCGTTTCTTCGGTGTATTCTTCTTTGGTCTCCATTCTTCGGTGTTATTTTTCTTTACTTTCCGTTTCCTTGTGTTGTGAAGGCTAGCTATATCGCGTTATTTCGGTGCAGTATGCTGCTCAGGATGAGTCTTCTTCACCCTAGAGAAGTCAGCAACCCTACGCAACACACAACACCAAAGGCCTTAACGCTTGCCTTGATGTTTTATTCCTTTTTTTTGTTGTGTTTCTATCACTTCTTAATTCCCGATATTTTTAACAACATCGTTTCCTCGGTGTATTTATTTTTTCGTTTTATTTTTTTGGTGTGTGTTTGAATCATCGTTTCTTCGTTTTTTTTTTCTTTGTACCATTTCTTCAGTGTTTCCGTCGTGGCTGCTGCTCCCTTCGTCGTCGTGGCTGCTGCTCCCTCCCTCGTCGTGGCTGCTGCTCCCTCTCTCGTCGTGGCTGCTGCTCCCTTCGTCGTCGTGGCTGCTGCTCCCTCCGTCGTCGTGGCTGCTGCTCCCTCCCTCGTCGTGGCTGCTGCTCCCTCTCTCGTCGTGGCTGCTGCTCCCTCCCTCGTCGTGGCTGCTGCTCCCTCTCTCGTCGTGGCTGCTGCTCCCTCCGTCGTCGTGGCTGCTGCTCCCTCGTCGTGGCTGCTGCTCCCTCTCTCGTCGTGGCTGCTGCTCCCTCTCTCGTCGTGGCTGCTGCTCCCTCCCTCGTCGTGGCTGCTGCTCCCTCTCTCGTCGTGGCTGCTGCTCCTCTCCTCTTCGTGGTTGATGCTGCTCCTCTCCTCGTCGTGGGGATGCTGCTCCTCTCCTCGTCGTGGCTGCTGCTCCCTCCCTCGTCGTGGCTGCTGCTCCCTTCATCGTCGTGGCTGCTGCTCCCTCCCTCGTCGTGGCTTCTGCTCCCTCCCTCGTCGTGGCTGCTGCTCCCTCCCTCGTCGTGGCTTCTGCTCCCTCCCTCGTCGTGGCTTCTGCTCCCTCTGTCGTCGTGGCTGCTGCTCCCTCCCTCGTCGTGGCTTCTGCTCCCTCCCTCGTCGTGGCTGCTGCTCCCTCCCAAGTCGTGGCAGCTGCTCCCAAAGAGTTATAGCACGACATTACGTGGAAATGAAACATATCGAGCGGCATTACATGAAAAAGAAACATATCACACGACATTATATGAAAAAGAAACATATCACACGACATTACATGAAAAAGAAACATATCACACGACATTACATGAAAAAGAAACATATCACACGACATTACATGAAAAAGAAACATATCACACGACATTACATGAAAAAGAAACATATCACACGACATTACATGAAAAAGAAACATATCACACGACATTACATGAAAAGAAAACATATCACACGACATTATATGAAAAGAAAACATCACACGACATTACATGAGAAGAAAACATATCACACGACATTATATGAAAAGAAAACATATCACACGACATTACATGAAAAGAAAACATATCAAACGACATTATATGAAAAAAAAAACATCACACGACATTACATGAGAAGAAAACATATCACACGACATTATATGAAAAGAAAACATATCACACGACATTACATGAAAAGAAAACATCACATGAAATTACATGAAAAGAAAACATATCACACGACATTACATGAAAAGAAAACATATCACACGACATTATATGAAAAGAAAACATATCACACGACATTACATGAAAAGAAAACATATCACACGACATTACATGAAAAGAAAACATATCACACGACATTATATGAAAAGAAAACATATCACACGACATTATATGGAAATGAAACATATCACACGACATTACATGAAAAGAAAACATATCACACGACATTATATGAAAAGAAAACATATCACACGACATTATATGAAAAGAAAACATATCACACGACATTACATGGAAAGAAAACATATCACACGAAATTATTTGAAAAGAAAACATATCACACGACATTATATGGAAATGAAACACATCACACGACATTACATGAAAAGAAAACATATCACACGACATTATATGAAAAGAAAACATATCACACGACATTATATGAAAAGAAAACATATCACACGACATTACATGGAAATGAAACATATCACACGACATTATATGAAAATAAAACATATCACACGACATTACATGGAAATGAAACATATCACACGACATTATATGAAAATAAAACATATCACACGACATTACATGAAAAGAAAACATATCACACGACATTACATGAAAAGAAAACATATCACACGACATTACATGAAAAGAAAACATATCACACGACATTATATGGAAATGAAACATATCACACGACATTATATGAAAAGAAAACATATCACACGACATTATATGGAAATGAAACATATCACACGACATTACATGGAAAGAAAACATATCACACGACATTATATGGAAATGAAACATATCACACGACATTATATGAAAAGAAAACATATCACATGACATTACATGAAAAGAAAACATATCACACGACATTATATGGAAATGAAACATATCACACGACATTATATGAAAAGAAAATATATCACACGACATTACATGAAAAGAAAACATATCACACGACATTACATGGAAAGAAAACATATCACACGACATTACATGAAAAGAAAACATATCACACGACATTACATGAAAAGAAAACATATCACACGACATTACATGGAAAGAAAACATATCACACGACATTACATGAAAAGAAAACATATCACACGACATTATATGGAAATGAAACATATCACACGACATTACATGAAAAGAAAACATATCACACGACATTATATGGAAATGAAACATATCACACGACATTACATGAAAAAGAAACATATCACACGACATTATATGAAAAGAAAACATATCACACGACATTATATGGAAATGAAACATATCACACAACATTACATGAAAAGAAAACATATCACACGACATTATATGAAAAGAAAACATATCACACAACATTACATGGAAAGAAAACATATCACACGACATTATATGAAAAGAAAACATATCACACAACATTACATGGAAAGAAAACATATCACACAACATTACATGAAAAGAAAACATATCACACGACATTACATGAAAAGAAAACATATCACACGACATTATATGAAAAGAAAACATATCACACGACATTACATGAAAAGAAAACATATCACACGACATTATATGAAAAGAAAACATATCACACGACATTATATGGAAATGAAACATATCACACGACATTACATGAAAAGAAAACATATCACACGACATTACATGAAAAGAAAACATATCACACGACATTATATGAAAAGAAAACATATCACACGACATTACATGGAAAGAAAACATATCACACGACATTATATGGAAATGAAACATATCACACAACATTACATGGAAAGAAAACATATCACACGACATTATATGGAAATGAAACATATCACACGACATTACATGAAAAGAAAACATATCACACGACATTACATGAAAAGAAAACATATCACACGACATTATATGGAAATGAAACATATCACACGACATTACATGAAAAGAAAACATATCACACGACATTACATGGAAAGAAAACATATCACACGACATTATATGGAAATGAAACATATCACACGACATTACATGAAAAGAAAACATATCACACGACATTACATGAAAAGAAAACATATCACACAACATTACATGGAAAGAAAACATCACACGACATTACATGGAAATAAAACATATCACACAGCATTACATGGAAAGAAAACATATCACACGACATTACATGAAAAGACAACATATCATACGACATTACATGGAAATGAAACATATCACACGACATTACATGAAAAGAAAACATATCACACGACATTATATGGAAAAAAAAAACATATCACACGACATTACATGGAAAGAAAACATATCACACGACATTATATGAAAAAAAAAACATATCACACGACATTACATGAAAACACAACATATCACACGACATTATATGGAAATGAAACATATCACACGACATTATATGGAAAGAAAACAAATCACACGACATTACATGAAAAGAAAACATATCACACGACATTATATGAAAAGAAAACATATAACACGACATTATATGAAAAGAAAACATATCACACGACATTATATGAAAAGAAAACATATCACACGACATAATATGAAAATAAAACATATCACACGACATTATATGGAAAGAAAACATATCACACGACATTACATGAAAAGAAAACATATCACACGACATTATATGAAAAGAAAACATATCACACGACATAATATGAAAATAAAACATATCACACGACATTACATGAAAAGAAAACATATCACACGACATTACATGAAAAGAAAACATATCACACGACATTATATGAAAAGAAAACATATCACACGACATAATATGAAAAGAAAACATATCACACGACATTATATGAAAAGAAAACATATCACACGACATTATATGAAAAGAAAACATATCACACGACATAATATGAAAAGAAAACATATCACACGACATTATATGAAAAGAAAACATATCACACGACATTATATGAAAAGAAAACATATCACACGACATAATATGAAAAGAAAACATATCAAACGACATTATATGGAAAGAAAACATATCACACGACGTGGCTGCTGCTCCCTCCCTCGTCGTGGCTGCTGCTCCCTCCGTCGTCGTGGCTGCTGCTCCCTCCGTCGTCGTGGCTGCTGCTCCCTCCGTCGTCGTGGCTGCTGCTCCCTCCCTCGTCGTGGCTGATGTTCCCTCCCTCGTCGTGGCTGATGTTCCCTCCCTCGTCGTGGCTGCTGCAACCTCCGTCGTCGTGGCTGCTGTTCCCTCCCTCGTCGTGGCTGCTGCTCCCTCCGTCGTCGTGGCTGCTGCTCCCTCCCTCGTCGTGGCTGCTGTTCCCTCCCTCGTCGTGGCTGCTGCTCCCTCCGTCGTCGTGGCTGCTGCTCCCTCCCTCGTCGTGGCTGCTGTTCCCTC
The DNA here is from genome assembly GCF_024679095.1 of Eriocheir sinensis. Classification (NCBI taxonomy): domain Eukaryota; kingdom Metazoa; phylum Arthropoda; class Malacostraca; order Decapoda; family Varunidae; genus Eriocheir; species Eriocheir sinensis. The sequence continues at coordinate 108,003 of NW_026111619.1, read as the reverse complement.
CCTCGTCGTGGCTGCTGTTCCCTCCCTCGTCGTGGCTGCTGCTCCCTCCGTCGTCGTGGCTGCTGTTCCCTCCCTCGTCGTGGCTGCTGCTCCCTCCCTCGTCGTTGCTGCTCCCTCCGTCGTCGTGGCTGCTGCTCCCTCCGTCGTCGTGGCTGCTGCTCCCTCCGTCGTCGTGGCTGCTGCTCCCTCCGTCGTCGTGGCTGCTGTTCCCTCCCTCGTCGTGGCTGCTGCTCCCTCCCTCGTCGTGGCTGCTGCTCCCTCCGTCGTCGTGGCTGCTGTTCCCTCCCTCGTCGTGGCTGCTGTTCCCTCCGTCGTCGTGGCTGCTGCTCCCTCCGTCGTCGTGGCTGCTGCTCCCTCCGTCGTCGTGGCTGCTGCTCCCTCCCTCGTCGTGGCTGCTGCTCCTCCCGCGTCGTGGCTGCTGCTCCTCCTCGTCGTGGCTGCTGCCCTCCGTCGTCGTGGCTGCTGCTCCTCCGTCGTCGTGGCTGCTCCCTCCGTCGTCGTGGCTGCTGCTCCCTCCGTCGTCGTGGCTGCTGCTCCCTCCGTCGTCGTGGCTGCTGCTCCCTCCGTCGTCGTGGCTGCTGCTTTGTATTTTTTTTTTTTTTTTTTTTGCTCTGGTCGAGTTGGTTTGTATTTTTTTTTTTTTGCTCTGGTCGAGTTGGTTTGTATTTTTTTTTTTGCTCTGGTCGAGTTGGTTTGTAATTTTTTTCTTTTTTTTCTTTTTTGCTCTGGTCGAGTTGGTTTGTATTTTTTTTTTTTTTATCTATTTTTTTTCTTTTTGCTCGGTGGTCTGGTTTTGGTTTTTTTTCTTCTTTTTTGCTCTGGTCGAGTTGGTTTGTATTTTTTGTTTTATCTATTTTTTCTTTTTGCTCTGGTCGAGTTGGTTTGTCTTTTTTCTATTTTTTTTCTTTATTGCTCTGGTCGAGTTGGTTTGTATTTTTTTGTTTTATCTATTTTTTTTTTCTTTTTTGCTCTGGTCGAGTTGGTTTGTATTTTTTTGTTTTATCTATTTTTTTTTTTTTTGCTCTGGTCGAGTTGGTTTGTATTTTTTTTTTTTTTTTGCTCTGGTCGAGTTGGTTTGTATTTTTTTCTTTTATCTTTTTTTCTTTTTTGCTCTGGTCGAGTTTATTTTTCTTTTTATTTTTTCATTTTTTTTCTCTGGTATTTTTTTTATATATATTTTCTTTTACTTTTTTTTATTACTCTTTCTTTGTCTTGGTGCTGAGTCGATTATTTTTGTCTCTTTTTAGTGTTTTACATTTTTTTGGATTTTTTATGTTTCGTGTTTGGTTGTGAGTTGATTTTTTCTAAATGTTTAACCTTTTTCTTTTTATACATTGCTTTTCTATTTTGGGGGCTCTTCTTTTTACCATGCCGGGAAGGGGCACGCTGGAAACTCCTGCATGGCGGCCGACGCTTCGAGGCCCCGCTCATGCTGCTGAGGGCGTGAAGCGCCTTTTCCTGAAGGGACCGCCACCCTTAGTGCCGGGAACTCAGACAGAGCACGACACCGCTCTGTTTCCCGTCTTCGTGCGGCGCGTATTGTTACCAGTGTTGAGGTTTAGCGCCTCACCTCTGACTGCCGACGGCGTTTTGGGGAGCTTATATTTTTTAATGCTCCCGGTCCTTCCGCTACCACGAGGCGATCAGGGATGCCGCTCGCCACCCTGGCTGAGCAAAGCGACCCCCGAGGCTCTTGGTTCCGGTGATTGGGTGGGCCATTCCTCTCTCTGGTATTTACACATAGGGCTCGATTCAACACATCACCTCGGATTCGAGTAAGCTGTTTTGGGGACCTTGGAGTTGACATTGCACCCCCCCGAGTCTAGAGCTGGTTGACCGCGCGGCCCGTGACAACACACACAGAATGATGGTGATGCCGCACAATGTAGAACGTTTCTCTCTCTCTCTCTCTCTCTCTCTCTCTCTCTCTCTCTCTCTCTCTCTCTCTCTCTCTCTCTCTCTCTCTCTCTCTCTCTCTCTCTCTCTCTCTCTCATTGCCGCATCCACTCACTTGCTTGTCTTTTCGCTTGCTTGCGTGTGCTGCTCACACTCACACACACACACACACACACACACACCTCTATGTCCCTGCCCCCTTCTTCTCCTCCTCCTCGTCTTGGTCTTAGAGAGGAAGTAGGAGAAGGGGAAGTGAGGCTTGTCAAGTTGAAAGGAGAAATGGAGGATTTAGGGCAGTGAAGGGGTTATGGGTAGATCAGGATGAGGATGTTCATATGAAAGGGGTAAGGAGTACATAACGAGGAGAAGGAGGAGGAGGAGGAGGAAGAGGGGAGAGGGAGGAAAGCCCGGTAGGATCAGCTGGAAATAGGAAAGGTTAGGTTATCTTAAAAGGCAGAGGGGAAGGATGACGTGAGGACACTAAGGGAATTGGAAGGATGAGGGGAGAGGGAATGGATGAAGATACGAAGAAGAGGAAGATAAACTGCAAAGGAAAGATGATGAATAGGAGCAGACAGGAAAGGTAAACGTAAGGATGAAAGGAAGAGAAGTAAAATGTAGCGAAGAGGAGGCGGAGAAGGAGGAGGAGGAGGAGGAAGAGGAGGAAGATGAGGAGGAGGAGGAGGAGACAAGGTAGCAAGTTTACCTTAATTACAGAGATGACTTAATGAGCGAGATGAGTTGCCGAGGTGAAACACACTAGCAGGTGAGTGTTAATTAGGAGAGAGAGAGAGAGAGAGAGAGAGAGAGCACAACGAGGGGTAAAATTGGAGAGTAAATAAGAATAAGAAAAAGGAGAATAGAAAGCTAGACAGGAAGGAGATGGAACAAGAGAGAGAACATAAGAACTGTAATGGACGTATAAAAAGAAGAGTGAAGAAGAGTGGAAGAAAAAGAGTAGAAAAGTAATAACGATAATGATAATAAAAAGGTAATACTTTGGACAGTATTGGATGGGCTAGAGTGGACAGTCGAGTGCAGCGGGGCCGCGGGAGGGGGAGAGGCAGGCAGTTAGCAAGTTCAGAAGAGCAGTCAGCGCGAAAATATCGATAGAAGATAGAAAGAGAGCAACATGGCGGCAGAATTTAAGAGGTAGCAGACTATCAGTTAGAGCCCCCACAGCTCTAAATCCGGCTGTGTGTGTGTGTGTGTGTGTGTGTGTGTGTGTGTGTGTGTGTGTAAGTAAGTAAGTAAGTAAGTAAGTAAATATTTATTGCCTTTAAAATATAAGAATATTGTTATATAAACATAACATAAAACATGGCAATGGCACAGCCTGTCAAGCCGAAGCTTCCCGACAGACATGGAATTATATTATTTTATTTAATGTTTACATTGGCACAAAATTGGTACCTAATATATTATTAACTAACGTATAGAACAATAAGAATAATTATAATAATATGTTGCTGAGAATAACAATAACAATATCAATTATAATAATAATAATAATAATAATAATAATAATAATAATAATAATAATAATAATAATAATAATAATAATAATAATAATAATAATAATAATAATAATAATAATAATAATGAACATTACACTTGTGAAACTAAGTTCATACCACACACTACAATTGATTACTACTTTGACAATTATATAAATAAGTTTTCACAGATTTTTTAAAAATGGATAAATTTATATGATTGAGAAGAGTCTTAATATGTAGAGGCAATGAATTCCACATTTGGGGACCTGAGTATAATATACTGTGCTTAAAGAGAAGTTCTGAACTGTGGACATATGAGATTGATATCATTACCTCGAATGTTGTATGATGTGTGTACCAGTCTGAAAGGTTGACCTCCACAATACTGTGTAAGGCACTTGTAAATGCTTAACAATAAAAAAATATTTATGAATATTTGGAAAACTAAGAAAATTTTGTGTATTAATTATATTTCGTGTTGACTCAAACCTACTCATATAAAATATACACCTAAAAATTTTATTTTGAGCTACTGATATTTTCTTAATGAAGGACTGCCAAGTACAGGCCCAGACTGATACACAATAGGTGAGATGGGGATAACAAAGTGTGTAATAAATACTAGTGAGGGATTCAGGTGTGAGATTATTGCGGACTCTGTGTAACATACCGCACATCCTTGCTAATTTATTTGTGACAAATGAAATATGTTGATTCCAATTCATATTCTCATCTATGTAAACACCCAAAAATTTTGTGAAATTTACTCTGTCTAATGTGTTTCCCTCTATGTTTATAGGAGGAATGTTATATTGTAATGAACGATTTTGAAAAAATATGTAATTAGTTTTTGCAATATTCAGACTCAATTCATTAATTTTAGTCCAATAATTAATTTTGTCTAGTTCTGTAACTAAATTTATATGAAGATCGTTAATGTTTACATTATTTAATAAAAGATTTGTATCGTCAGCATAAATCGTATATTTGAATTTAGAACTTACATTAACAATGTCGTTTATATAGATGAGAAAGAGTATCGGTCCTAATATTGACCCCTGCGGTACACCCTTGTTGATTGCCCTAAAAGAAGAATACGTGGCGTTGCAATATACAGCTTGTGACCTATTGGTTAAATAACTTTCAAATAGTTTTAAGGGAATACCTCTAACGCCATAGTGACTTAGCTTACTCAATAAAATTTTGTGATTCAATGTATAGATGCCTTAGATAAATCTAAAATATTCCAATTAAATAATGTTTCTTTTCTAAATACTGATATACATTAGATATGAACTGTAAAATAGCTGTTTCTGTGGAACGACCTGCCCTAAACCCATGCTGGTAGTCTGTGAATAGATTATTGTTTTCAAAAAAATTTACAAGACGGGAAGTAATAACTTTTTTCAAAAACCTTGCTAAATGCTGGAAGTATTGAAATAGGTCTATAGTTTTTAATATCGGATCTACTGCCTGATTTAAGTAGTGGTACAACTTTGGCTTTTTTAAGTGCATCCGGAAATATTCCAGTTTTTAACATCAGATTCACTATGTGTGTTAATGGAATGGATATATTATTAGCTGTGCGTTTCAAAACAATTGGGGAAATATCATCAAATCCGGAGGAAGAAGTTTTAAATGCCGTAATATATTTTTCAATTTCTAAGTTTGTGGCAGGAAATAAATACATAGAAAAATTGGGAGAGTTGTGTAAATAATTTAAAAATTCATTACCTACAGTTTCTGCTGCTTGCTGACTTGCTTTCAAAAAATGTTCATTAAATTTATCTGGAATGTTATAACAAATTGATCGTAGCTCAATTTCACTGTTTTTACCATCTGTAGATCTACCTAATAAGTTATTTATTGACTTCCAGTGAGACTTAGGGTTGCCTTGGCTAGCTAATAGTTGGTCTTGGTGATACTTCTTCTTTGCTTCTTTTAAAAGTGATGTTAGTCTATTTCTGAAAGTCCTATATTGCTCTCGAAAAGTTAAAGGCCATTTATATGCTAGTTTTTCAAGTCTATGTTTTTCTCTAATGCTCTTCTTTAATGCTGGAGTAATGTGTGGACTGCGATTATTTTTGTTACTAACTTTAATTGTTTTCTTAGGAAGCAATTATCATAATTTGTTTTGAAATTGTTGTAAAATAGATTATAGGAGTTGTTAGGACATGTACAGTTTATGACATCAGACCAATCTGTGTGAAAGTGCAGCACTAAATGTGTCTAAAGCTTCCTGGGTGAACGTTCTTTTCGTTATGAATGTGGGAGGAGATGGAATATTATTACATTTAAATAAAGATATCACTGGAAAATGATCAGTAATATCAGTTTTGATTACATAATTTCCTACGTTGTTCTCAACACATGTGGACCAAATGTGATCTATAAGGGTGGCGGATGTGGCCGTAACTCGTGTTGGCAGGGTTGTCAGTGGCAACAGGAATAACTATACATTAAATTCATAAGGTCCTGAATGTTACCGTCATTATTATGTAATAAATTCATATTTAAATCTCCAAAAATAAAAATTTCACTAGGATTTTTGTCTTTTGCAGTAGTTAAAATTTCATTGAGAACATTAAGAAAATTATTCACATTACCTTGAGGAGGTCTATATATACATATAAATAAAAATATTTTACCATTAAATTTTACTTCCACTGCCACACTCTCAATAAATGTTTCCATTCGACTGAATTCAATTACTTTATGACCTGTGTACCTGTTCGAGACGTAAACAGCCACACCCCCACCATACCTGTTCCTGTTATTTGTGAACATTTCATATGCTGTCAGAGAATACAATGTAGAAATGCCTGCGTCGAGCCTGGTTTCAGTGAAACCAAGCACGTCATAAATTACATTGTCAGACAGTACAGTGTCTTTGAAATATTGGAAATTGGTGAATATGGATCTTACATTCAGTGTTAATAAATTAAAATCACTATTATTACAAAGAGAAGATAGATTATCAAGAAAAATATATTCAGATTTAGGAAAGTTAGTGTTTCTAGATCTTATATAAAACTGATTGACATCGATATCATTGTTATAATTGTTATCTTGCACATTTAAGGGATCAAAGCTTTCATAAATTTCTTGCCTGAATATTTCATCGAAATTAAAAACATCCATCAAATCTTCATCAGAAACATTATTAAAAGGAAACATGTAGTTATCTAGCGTAGTAGTAGTAGCAGTAATGGTAGTAGTAGCAGCAGTGGTAGAAGTAACAACAGTAGCTGAAGTAGTAGTAGTAGTAGTAGTTGTAATAGTAATAGTAGTAGTAGTAGTAGTAGTAGTAGTAGTAGTAGTAGTAGTAGTAGTGGTAGTAGCAGTAGTAGTAATAGCAGCAGTAGTAACAGTAGTAGTAATAGCAGCAGTAGTAGTAGTAGTAGTAGTAGCAATAGTAGTAGTAGTAGTAGTAGCAGTAGTGGTAGTAGCAGTAGTAGTAATAGCAGTAGTAGTAGCAGTAGTAGTAGTAGTAGCAGTAGCAGTAGTAGTAGTAGTAGCAGTAGCAGTAGCAGTAGTAGTAATAGCAGTAGTAGTAGCAGTAGTAGTAGTAGTAGCAGTAGTGGTAGTAGCAATGATAGTAGTAAGAGTAATAGCAGTAGCAGTAGTAGTAGTAATAGTAGTAGTAGTAGTAGTAATAAAAGTAGTAGTAAAAGTAGTAGTAGTAAAAGTAGTAGTAGTAAAAGTAGTAGTAGTAGTAGTAGTAGTAGTAGTAGTAGTGATAGCAGTAATGGTAGTAGTAGTAGCAGTAATAGAAGCACCAACAGTAGTAGAAGTAGTAGTAGTAGTAGTAGTAGTAGTAGTAGTAGTAAGCGGCAATAGTAGCAATAAGTAATATCAAGAGGTAGTAGTAATTGTATTGGTAGTAGTAAATTAATGGTTGAAGAAATATAGTTGAAGTAGAGGTAATGGTAGTCCTGAAGTGTTAAGTAAAGGTCACAGGAGTGACAATTGGTTGCACAATAACAATAAACTATTTTGGGTGACATGAATGAAAACAAGAGTACTGATATCATGCTAGTGAAATCGAAGTTGAAGAATGTTGAGTGACTTTACTTATCTACTTCTTCCTGCGTTCTCTCAGATTCTTCTGGGTACGTCCACCCATTATGTCCATTCCTCCTCCCATTTGAACACCTGTCTCAGTCGACATCCCGTCAGCACCAGCATGAGGCAGCAACGAGGAGGCACCGCCAGCACCACCACTAGGCACCTTCGGCAGAGCACCAGTCAGGGAAGTAGCAGTCTTCGAAGCACTAGTATGGGGTCTCCAGTCGCAGCAGAACTTACGCCTCCAGTGGTCCCAGTCCCAGCACTGTGGGCCGCCCCGCCCCCGCCAGAGCTGCAAGGAGTCGGACCAGCGCCTCGATGTGTCGGGTCAGCTGCGATGGTTGAGAATGATGATTGTTGGCCAGTTTTTTCTTTGATGATCAATCGCGTGTGACGGAAGTACGCGATTTTACCTTCATCTCTAGCTTTCTTCAGTAGAGGTAGTTGCTTCATCTTGATTTCTTGAGAGGCAGGGCAGAGATCTTCACTGATGTAGATGCCGGTTCCTTTGAGTTTCTTTGCATTCCTAATGACTGTTTCTCGGTCGCTGTACTTCTCAAACCGTACAACGACTGGCCGGGGCAGGATGGGTTGACCGGTCCCACCCTGTGAGCACGTTCGAGACTCACAGGGGGAAGCTCTAGATTATCGTTGATCATCTTTGATACTTTGGTGCTTGTGTTCTCCCATGTTTCACCCGCTTGTTCTTGGAGGCCAGTGATCCGTAGATTATTGCGTCTACTATAGTCCTCGTTGTAGTTGAGTCGCTGTACCGTCTCCGAGACTTTGGATTCAAGTCCTTCAATAATCACTTGTTTCTCATTTAGCGTTTTCTGAAGCACTTTGATGTTGTTCTTTAAGTCCACAATTTCGGCCTGTGAGAATTCTAGACTTTTGATCAGATCAGTCACTGTACCTTCAACCAACTCTGTACGCTTATTGAGCTGTTCCACCACCAAGTCCATGGCGGAACGAAAGGCCCGTTCTTGAGAGTCCAGGAGCACTTTCACTGCCTCAAGATCCATGACTGGTGGCTGAGGCAGGGTTGGAGGAATTGGAAGGCACGTCTGATCGCTGCAAAGGTGTGCAAAGGTGTGTGTGTGTGAGTGTGTGTGTGTGTGTGTGTGTGTGTGTGTGTGTGTGTGTAATGACAGAAAGAGATAATGAAAAAAAAAAAAAAAACGAACAGCTGTGTTGGGGTTGAGAAGGGCACACCTACAAGGTCAGGAAGAGGAGGAAGAGGGGAAAAAGGAAGAAGGAAATGAAGAGAAAGAATCACGAGGGAAGAGACAAGAAGGGGAGGAGAGGAGAGAGGGAAAGAAAAAATGAAAAGAAAACATGAGAGGAGGAAAATGAGAGAAAATCGAGTGGAGGGAGATGAACATTTGATAATAATGATGCGGTTGACTTAGATAACATAACTAATTAGATGAGATTTTGATGAAAATACGATACAGAAATAGATCATGGGAAAATATAGATGGAAATACGGTAGAGAAGTAGATCATGGGAAAATATAGATGGAAATACGAAACAGAAATAGATCATGGGAAAATATTGATGGAAATACGGTACAGAAATAGATCATTGGAAAATATAGATGGAAATACGGAACAGAAATAGATCATTGGAAAATATAGATGAAAATACGGTGCAGAAATTGAATATATATATATATATATATATATATATATATATATATATATATATATATATATATATATATATATATATATATATATATATATATATAGAGAGCAGAGCGAGAGAGACTCAAAATATTCAGTAACTCTCTCTCTCTCTCTCTCTCTCTCTCTCTCTCTCTCTCTCTCTCTCTGTATACAGCTGTTGCTAGGTGTGTGTGTGTGTGTGTGTGTGTGTGTGTGTGTGTGTGTGTGTGTGTGTGTGTGTGTGTGTGTGTGTGTGTGTTAATTCCTTATGAATTTTTATAATCACACACACACACACACACACACACACAGAGCCAGATGTAGAGTGGTGGGGGCCCTGGTCACCGCCGGGGGTGGGGGCCCAATTTTCAGTCTGTTAAATGTATTGGGGGGTGGGCAGTGAGCGAAATTTAAGCGATTTGGTTCAGTTGAGAGGGCTAGGGGGCGTTGTATTGGAATATTGTGAAATAATATAATAATACGTTGTATTTATATAATTCATAGCGCACACAGAGCCAGTAGAATAAATTAATTAACCCTAAAAACTAGAGACTACTGTCAAGTGATCATGTCACCCTACCCCACCCAGTACAAACGACTAAGATCGAGCAAAACACATAAGTTTTGTGTTTCGTTTGTGAGGATTTCACAGGCGAGAGGTGGATTGGATGCTCCTTGTGTCCTGAATGGTGTCATGTGGAGTGTGCTCATTTGTCTGGAATTAAGCAACATACATAAAATTAACTGCATTTGCACCCCATGCCTCCATAACGCATCTCTGGCTACCAGCATTGTGGTAAAAATGGATGAATTCAACCAAGAATTATCTAAAGATATATCTAGTGTTAGGGATCGATGAGGTTGAAGCAAGGGCTGAGAAGGTGCAGGAGGAGCTGGGATCAGTTGCTGACGCGGTTCGTGCAGACAAGGCAAATCTTAGTTGGGCTGAGGTGGCGAAGAGAGACAGGGAAGTCAGGAAGAATCTCTTGTTGTGGAAGCTTCTAACCAGGAAAAGAAGGCAACAGATATGAAGGATGAAGTCTCCCAGTCATTGGATTGCATTCACACAACTGATTCAAGATTCACAAATGGAGGTAATATTGTCATGAACTCTGACAATGAGAACACAAGGGATGAGGCTGCTCAACAATTGGAGTCTTATTACCAAGAGTGTTGGAAAGATGAAACCAGAGATAATGACATGCAATGTTGAAAATGAGGAGTCCAAGGAAAAAATAAAGGAGGCCATCTTAGACCGCAATGAGTTCTTACACACAATTGAGGGTGTTGAGAATAAGATTGAGCTGTTTTTTAGTAAGCCTGCAGCTGCCGGCACAATGCACTACATTCTGAGGTGTGATCCAACTGTGAGAGAGCTGACTCACAAGAATCATGACAAGTTGAAATTAGAATGGAGATTATAAACAGGGAGAGACAGATTCCGTGCAATTAGATGCTATCATTGTCAGAGATACGGCCATTTTGAGGTCAACTGTACTGTTAAGAGCAATGGAAAAGCCCAAAAATGTTTCAAATGCACTGACGATCACAAATCGAAGGATTGCGTTGAAGGATTGTGTGAGGTACAATAATCCTGAAATCAACCACTCAGTGAATGACCAGTGTTGTGTAGTACTTCAAACCGAAATCGAGAGAATTCGTAACATTACCGATCATGGCTATTAATTAGTGTTTGTACTCAAAGACAAATTGTGTGTTAAATGTTCAGTGTGTTGGAAATAATTTAGTGTGAACCCAAACACGGCCAAGTGACTTTGATGCAGTGCAGTGCAGAGCAGTGCAGAGCACTGCACCAGCAGCGGAGCGGGGCCTGAAACATCATCAACGGAAACGGTAAACGGAAAAGAGAGAAGAGTGATTGAAATAATGAGAAAAAGAAAACAAAAATCGAATAAGTCAAAATGAGAAAAAAAATAAAGAAAGACACTATGAAAGAGAGATTCTAAGAAAAATAAAAAGGAGGAAAAATACAAATTAAGAAAGGGAGGGAAGAAGGAAGGAAGGAAGGAAGGAGAATAAGATAGTTAATGGGATAAATAATTTAAGGAAGAATATTTAGAAAAGAAGACATGGGAATATGAATAACGTTCAAAGGAATGATGCAGAAAGAGAGGGAGAACAAAATATAGGTCACGACTATTTCATGAACTAGTCTATAAGAGAGAACTAAAACGATGAATAACTGTGAGGTAAAGACAGCAAGGCGAGGAAAACAGGGATTTGTATATCATGACGTAGAGAGAGAAATGAGGAACAGCTGAGAGGATTAAAGGCCCGCCACCGCCTCCTTCTGTCTCTCGAACGACACCCCCGCCACCGCTTCCTCCTTTCCCTCCCACGCCACCCACGCCACCGCCTCCTACTGTCCCTCGAACGCCACCCCCGCCACCGCCTCCTCCTGCCCCTCGCACGCCAACCCGGCCACCGCCTCCTCCTGTCCCTCGCACGCCAACCCGACCACCGCCTCCTCCTGTTCCTCCCACGCCACCCCCGCCACCGCTTCCTCCTGTCCCTCCCACGCCACCCCCGCCAATGTCTCTTCCTGTTCCTCCCACGCCACCCCCGCTCCCGGTTTACTCCTGTCCCTCCCACTCCAACCCCGACACTGCCTTTTCCTGTCCCTCGCACGCCAACCCCGCCCCCGCCTCTTCCTGTCCCTCCCACGCCACCCCCGCCCCCGCCTCCTCCGATCCCGCGCACGGCACCCCCCCCACCGCCTCCTTCTGTACCTCGTAAGCCACCCCCGCCAGCGCCTCTTCCTGTTCCTCCCATGTCAGACCCGCCTCCGACTCCTACACTCCCTCGTCCGCAACCTTCGCCACCGCCTCTTCCTGTCCCTCGCACCCCACCCCCGCCACCGACTCCTTCTGTCCCTTGCACGCCACCCCCGCCACCGCCTCCTCCGGTCCCTCACACGTCAACCCGCCACCGCCTCCTTCTGTCCCTTGCACGCCACCCTAGCCACAGTCTCCTCCTGTCCCACGCACGCCACTCCAGACAACGCCTCCTCCTGTCCCTCGTACACCACCCACGCCACCGCCTCCTCCTGTCTCTCGCACGCCATCCCCGCAATCGCTACCTCATATCCCTCGCACGCCACCCCCGCCACCGACTCCTCCTGACTCTCGCACTTCACCCCGCCATCGCCTCCTCCTGTCTTTCGAACGCCACCCACGCCGCCGCCTCCTCCTGTCCCACACACGACACCCCCGCAGCCGCCTCCTCGTTTCCCTCGCACGACGCCCCCGCCGCCGCCTCCTCCTTTCCCTCGCACGCCAACCCCGCCACCGCCTCCTACTGTCCCTCGAACGTCACCCCCGTAACCGCCTCCTCCTGTCCCTCGCACGCCAACCCTGCCATTGTATCCTGTCCTTCGCACGCCACCCCCGCCACCACCTCCTCCTATCTATCGAACGACGCCACCGTCTCCTACTGTCCCTCGCACGCCACCCCCGCCACCGCTTCCTCCAGTCCCTCCCACGCCACCCATACGCCACCGCCTTCTACTTTCCCTCACACGCCACTCCCGCCACCGTTTCCTCCTGTCCTTCTAACGTAAACCCCGCCACCGCCTCCTAATGTCCCTCGCACGCCAACCCGGACACCGCCTCCTCCTATCTATCGAACGCCATCCCCTCCACCGCCTCCTACTGTCCCTCGAACGCCATCCCCGCCACCGCTTCCTCCTGTCCCTCTAACGCCACCCCCGCCACTGACTCCTTCTGTCCCTTGCACGCCACCCCCGCATCCGCTTCCTCCTTCAATAGGTTCCAGGTGCTGGCAGACACCATGGAGGATGAGTTCGAGACTCGCCTAGTTGGGGACTCCATGGTGCGTGGCCAGCTGGTTGAGTTCTGTGGTCGTTCATCAAACGGCCGCAGAAAACGTTACTGCTATCCAGGTGCCAGACTGGACGACATCACCGCAGCGTGCGATGATGTCACGAGAAATGCCGACCGAAACACCCTCTTTGTCATTCACGCGGGGACAAATGACGTAAAGACAACCCTTTCTGAGGAACTGCTTGAGAAATACCGCCGCATGATCAAGCAGTATAAACGTAAAACGGATGCCAGTAACATCATAATCTCAGGAATCCTCCCGAGGGTCGGTGCCGAATCTAGCTTTTACAGTAAGGCCTTCAGCACAAACAACAGACTTCAGTCCCTTTGCTCACAAGAAAACGTCCAGTTCGCTAACTTGTGGAACAATTTTTACTACGATTCGGACTTGTTCCTTCCTGATGGCATTCACTTAAACCCTGTTGGAGCAGCCCGTTTCGGGAGGCTGCTCTGTGACCAAGTGGCTCTTCGAAAGCCAAAAAACGCGGAGGCGAGAACACCAGCAGCTCCACCGTAAGGGTGCACTCAACCCGCAAAACTCCCGACTTGAATCACATTAAAGCTTGTGATGTAAACGCTCGTAGCCTACGTAACAAATTTGTAGACTTAGAAGTCCTCGCAGCTACAAATCATTATCATATCATCGGAGTCACAGAATCATGGATTAACACTTCAAATAAGGATTTCATTGCGGAATATAGATTACCGGGTTATACCATCTTTAGTCATGAAAGAGAGAACAAACGGGGTGGAGGCGTTATCTTTTATATCCACAACTCTCTCCATCCAGTATCCGTGAAAACAGATATTATAACCAATGTAGACACGGTCTTCATTTAAAAAAAAAAATCGTAAAATAGTAATTGGACTTATCTACAGACCACCAAGGCAGACTCTTGATATCGACCACGCATTAAGTGAATTATTATTAGAAACAAGTAGCAGTTGCGAGGCAGTAATTGTTGGGGACTTTAACTTGCCAGTGAAAAGATGGGGTGAACCGTTGAACTGTCATACAGGGCTCGACCTGTACACATATTTACTAGAAAGTGATTTACATCAACACGTTCAAGAACCGACTCGGGAAAATAATATACTTGACCTTATCTTTTCAACGACAGCTGATCTAGTTAACGAAGTAAATGTTGGTCCAATTTTTAGTTCTAGCGATCACCGAACAATCACATTCAGCATCAATATGAAAGAAAGTAAAGTAACTCCTAGTAAAGAAAAGGTGCCTGATTATCAGAGAGCGAATTTTGCAAGACTCCGATCAATTCTAAATAATTCTGACTGGACTGAAATCACGGCGGAAACAGATATTGATAAATCTTGGGGGGACTTCACCACAATATTGAACAATGCCATAAGCATATGCGTACCCTATCGTAACAGACGTTCAGCTTCTAAGAAGAAACCCAAATGGTGGAATAACGAAATTCAAAATAGCCTATCTCTTAAAAAACGCGTATACAGTAGGTACATATCATCTCAGAGCGAGGCTGACAAACTAGAGTTGGACAGAATTCGCCGCGAAACCAAGAAATTAATAAAACGAAGCAAGAAAAATCTTGAAGAATATATAGCGGAAACAAGTAAATCTAATCCTAAAGAATTTTCAGCTATGTAAATAATAAAAAGTCACTCACTTGTGGTATCGGACCGCTTGATAATGAAAATTGTAACCACACGAACGATGAAAATGAAATGGCTACAATCCTAAATAACTTTTCGCATCCGTATTTACCGACGAAGATTGTTTATCACCTCAACCGCCGGAGGTTAGAAGGACCGAAAGATATTAAGTGGCGTGCTCATCGTAGAAAGTGACATTTTACGCACAATTGAAAAGATTAAAGTAAGCAAAGCTCCTGGTCCAGACAAAATTACCCCTAGGGTCTTATAAGACATCAAACATCAAATTTGTAAACCTCTCTCAATCATATTCAATAAATCTTTAACAGCTGGAAAAGTTCCGTCGGATTGAAACTTGCAAATGTCACACCAATTTTCAAAAAGGACAAGTCTCATCCTGGAAACTATCGACCAATTAGCCTGACATCTATTGTTTGTAAGTTAATGGAGACTATCATTCGCGACAATATGGTGAAATTCTTCGAAGAAAATAATATAATAAATAATTCGCAACATGGCTTCCGTAGTAAACGTTCGTGTTTGACTAACTTACTTGATTTTTTTCACTATATTTTTGAGTGTTTCGATGAAAGCAGATCAGTAGATATCATATATCTGGATTTTCAAAAGGCATTTGATAAGGTCCCCCACCAACGATTACTCAGCAAACTACTGGGGCACGGTATCTCAGGTAACATTCACAATTGGCTTGCGGACTGGCTCTCTGAGCGGAAACAGAGAGTAGTTCTAAACGGTATTACATCTAACTGGCTCGATGTCAAAAGCGGCGTACCTCAAGGATCAGTGCTTGGCCCCATGCTCTTCTTAATTTATGTTAATGATATCGATGATGGGCTCACTTGCAAAGTATCAAAATTTGCTGATGACACAAAAATTGCTAGTAAAGTAACTGCGATACTCGACGAAGAAGCTTTACAATCAGATATAGATCGACTTGCACGTTGGGCCAATCAATGGCAAATGAAATTTAACGTTGAGAAATGTAAAGTGTTGCACATCGGAAAAAATAACAATCGCGTTCGGTACGTAATGAATGGCCAACAACTTTCTGCAGTAAGTAAAGAAAAGGATCTTGGAATCACTATATCAAGCGATTTAAAGCCCGGTCAGCATTGTTCAGAGGTAGTTAAAACTGCAAATAAATTGGTTGGCTTCATCGGACGAGTCTTTAATAATAAATCGGAAAAGTAATATTAAAACTGTATAATTCGTTGGTTCGACCCCGTCTAGAGTACTGTGTACAGTTTTGGTCTCCTACTACAGAAAAGACATAGAAAAGTTGGAACAGGTCCAACGAAGAGTAACAAAGATGATTCCTAGGTTGAGAATTTGTCATATGAACAAAGGCTTAAAAGTAAATTTATTCAGCCTATCAAAACGAAGAATGCGAGGCGATCTAATAGAAGTGTTTAAAATGTTCAAAGGATTCAGTAATATTAATGCGGAAGATTACTTTACAATTGATCGATCAAATAGAACAAGAAGAAATCACAATTTGAAGATAAGTGGTAAAAGATTCTCGTCGCACGAAGCTAAACACTTCTTCTTCAATCGAGTTGTTAATATTTGGAACTCTCTACCTTGTGATGTCGTTGATAGTACAACAGTTACGGCCTTCAAGAATAGATTAGACAAGTGTTTTGAATCCAACCAGGAACTAAGATATTACTCATTGTCGTAATAACGTTAAGTTCTTTCGAATACTGGTGTCCTTGTCCGCTTTTATCGCCCGGTTAGTGGTAGCAGTAATGGTAGTTCTTTCCTCTTTCCTACATAAATTCCATGCAGTTTTTCCATGCTGCATGGTTCTTTTTCCTTTCCTGCCAGCTTTGGCTGGAGGGATGGGGGTGGGAGAGCCTTCGCCTTTGCTGTCCTTCATCTTCCACCTTTGATTAGATAGTTAGTGTAGCTTGTCACAAACAGCCTCGTAAGGACCAGCAGGTCTGCTGTTGTTTGTTCTTCCTTTGTGTCCTTTGTGTTCCCTCGCATGACACCCCCGCCACCGCCTCTTCCATTCCCTCGCATACCACCCCCGCCACAGTCTCTTCCTGTCCTTCGCAGCCACTCCCGACAACACCTCCTCCTGTTCCTCGCACACCACCCACGCCATGGGCTCCTCCTGTCTCTCGCACGCCATCCCCGCAGCTGTCTCCTCCTGTCCTTCGCACGCCAGCCCTGCCACCGACTCCTCCTGACTCTCGCACTCCACCCCCGCCTCAGCCTCCCCCTGTTTTTCGAGCGCCACCCACGCGGCCGCCTCCTCCTGTCCCTCGAACGCTAACCCCGCCACCGCCTCATATGGCTCCTCGCACGCCACCCCCGCTACCGCCTCCTCTTGTCCCTCGCACGCCAACCCCGCCGCCTCTTATTGTCCTTGCATACCACCACCGCCTCCTTCAGTCCTTCGGACGCCATCCTCACCACCGCCTCCTCCTGTCCCTCGCACGACGACCCGGCCACCGTCTCCTCCTGCCCTTCGTACGCAACCCCCGTCACAGCTTCTTCCTGTTTCTCGGACGGCAAACCTGCCAACGCCTCCTCCAGTCCATTGCACGCCAACTTCGCCTGCCTCCTCCTTTCCCTACGCACGACACCCCGACGCCGCCCCCTCGTTTCCCTTGCACGACACCCCGCCACCAGCCTCCTCCTGTCCCTCGCACGACACCCCCGCCGCCGCCTCCTCGTTTCCCTTGCACGACACCCCTGCAGCCTCCTCCTTTCCCTCGCACGCCACCCATACCACCGCCATCTCTTGTCCCTCGCACGCCAACCCTCCGGACGCACTCCTCCCTATCTATCGAACGCCATCCCCGCCATCGTCTCCTACTGTCCCTCGCACATGATCCACGCCACCGCCTCCTCCTGTCCCTCTAACGCAAACCCAGCCACTGCCTCCTACTGCCCCTCGAACGTCACCCCCGCCACCCGCCGCCGCCTGTCCCTCGCACGACACCCCCGCCGCCGCCTCCTACCTTCCCTCGAACGTTAACCCCGCTACAGCCTCATATTGTACCCCGCACGCCACCCTAGCCACCGCTTCCTCATGTCTCTCCAACGCTTCCCACGCCACCGCCTCCTACTGTCACTCGAACGCCACCCCCGCCACCGCCTCCTCCTGCCCCTCGCACGCCAACCCGGCCACCGCCTCCTCCTGTCCCTCCCACGCCAGCCCTGCCAATGCCTCTTCCTGTCCCTCGCACTCCAACCCCGTCACTGCCTCTTCCTGTCCCTCGAACGCCAACCCCGCCACCGCTTCGTCCTGTCCCTCCTACGCCAACCCCGCCATCGCCTCCTACTGTCCCTCGCACGCCACCACTTCCTCCTGTCCCTCACGCCACCCCACCACCGCCTCTTCCTGTCCCTCCCACGCCAGCCCGCCTCTGCCTCCTCCTGTCCCTCGCACGCCACCCCCGAGACCACTTCCTCCTGTCCCTCGCACGCCACCCCCGCCACCGCCTCCTACTGTCCCTCGCACGCCACCCCCGCCACCGCCTCCTCCTGTCCCTCGCACGCCACCCACGTTATCGCATCCTCCTTTCCTGCACGCCACCCCACCACCGCCTCTTCCTTTCCTCCCGCCACCCCCGCCACCGCCTCCTCCTGTCTCTCCACGCCATCTACGCCACCGCCTCCTCCTGTCCCTAGAACGCCACCCCGCCACCGCCTCCTCCTATCCCTCACGCCACGCCCGCCACCGCCTCCTCCTGTCCCTCAAATGTCACCCACGCCACCGCCTCCTCCTGTCCCTCACGCCTACCCCCGCCACCGCCTCCTGTCCCTCGCACGCCACCCCTGCCACCGCCTCCTCCTGTTCCGCACGCCATCCCGCCACCACCTCCTCCTGTCCCTCGCACGCCACCCTCGCCACCGCCTCCTCCTGTTCCTCGCACGCCACCCCGCCACCGCCTCCTCCTGTTCCTCGACGCCACCCCCGCCACCACCTCCTCCTGTTCCTCGAACGCCATCCCGCACCGCCTCCTCCTGCTCCTCCACGCCACCCCGCCACCGCCTCCTCCTGTTCCTCGCACGCCATCCCCACCACCGCCTCCTCCTGTTCCTCCCACGCCACCCCCGCCACCGCTGCCTCCTGTTCCTCCACCACCCCACCACTTGCCTCCTGTTCCTCGCACGCCACCCCGCCACCGCCTCCTCCTGTTCCTCGCACGCCACCGCCACCGCCTCCTCCTGTTCCTCGCACGCCACCCCGCCACCACTCCTCCTGTTCCTCACGCCACCGCCACCGCTTCCTCCTGTTCCTCGCACGCCAACCACGCCACCGCCTCCTCCTGTTCCTCGCACGCCAACCCCGCCACCGCTGCCTCCTGTTCCTCGCACGCCACCCCCGCCACCGCCTCCTCCTGTTCCTCGCACGCCACCCCCGCCACCGCCTCCTCCTGTTCCTCGCACGCCACCCCCGCCACCGCCTCCTCCTGTTCCTCGCACGCCACCCCCGCCACCGCTGCCTCCTGTTCCTCGCACGCCACCCCCGCCACCGCTGCCTCCTGTTCCTCGCACGCCACCCCCGCCACCGCTGCCTCCTGTTCCTCGCACGCCACCCCCGCCACCGCCTCCTCCTGTTCCTCCCACGCCACCCCCGCCACCGCCTCCTCCTGTTCCTCCCACGCCACCCCCACCACCGCTGCCTCCTGTTCCTCGCACGCCACCCCCGCCACCGCTGCCTCCTGTTCCTCGCACGCCACCCCCGCCACCGCCTCCTCCTGTTCCTCGCACGCCACCCCCGCCACCGCCTCCTCCTGTTCCTCGCACGCCTCCCCCGCCACCTCTTCCTGTCCATCTCACGGCAACTCCGGCACAGCCTCCTCCAGTTAATCGCAAGCCACCCCCGCCACCGCCTACTCCTGTCCCTCGCACGCCACTCCTGCCAACGCCTCCTTCTGTCATTCGCAAGCCACCCCCGCCACCGCCTCCTCCTGTCCCTCGCACGCCACCCCCGCCACCGCCTCCTCCTGTCCCTCGCACGCCACCCCCGCCACCGCCTCCTCCTGTCCCTCGCACTCCACCCCCGCCACCGCCTCCTTCTCTCACTCGCACCCCTCCCCCGCCACCGCCTCCACCTCTCCTCACTCGCCACCCCGCCACCGCCTCTTCTCTCCTCGCACCCTCCCCGCCACCGCCTCCACCTCCTCCTCCCTCGCACCCCTCCCCGCCACCGCCTCCCTCCTCCCTCCTTCTCCCCCTCCCCGCCACCGCCTCCTCCTGTCCCTCGCACGCCACCCCCGCCACCGCCTCCTCCTGTCCCTCGCACCCCACCCCCGCCACCGCCTCCTTCTCTCACTCGCACCCCTCCCCCGCCACCGCTTCCACCTCTCACTCGCATCCCTCCCCCGCCACCGCCTCCTCCTCTCACTCACCCCTCCCCACCACCGCCTCCACCTCTCCTCACCCCTCCCCGCCACCGCCTCCTTCTCTCTCGCCCACCCCCGCCACCGCCTCCTCTCCTCCTCACCCCACCCCCGCCACCGCCTCCTTCTCTCCTCACCCCCCCGCCACCGCCTCCTTCTCCTCCACCCCACCCCACCACCGCCTCCTTCTCTCCTCTCACACCCCCACCCCACCGCCTCCTTCTCTCCTCACCCCAACCCCGCCACCGCCTCCACCTCTCCTCACACCCCCCGCCACCGCCTCCTTCTCCTCACTCGCACGCCACCCCTACCGCCTCCTTCTCCCACCCGCCTCCACCTCTCCTCACCCCACCCCGCCACCGCCTCCACCTCTCCTCACCCCCGCCACCGCCTCCTTCTCTCCTCGCACGCCACCCCGCCACCGCCTCCTCTCCTCGCACCCCACCCACCGCCTCCTCCTCCTCCTCGCACCCCACCCCGCCACCGCCTCCACCTCTCACTCCTTCTCTCCTCCACCCCACCCCCGCCACCGCCTCCTCCTGTTCCTCACCGCCACCCCACCCGCCTCCTTCTCCTCACGCCACCCCGCCACCGCCTCCTCCTCTCACTCACCCCCACCACCGCCTCCTTCTCTCCTCACCCCCCCGCCACCGCCTCCTCCTCTCACTCACCCCCACCCCCACCTGCCTCCACTCGCACGCCACCCGCCTCCCTTCTCTCCTTCCACCCCACCCCCACCGCCTCCACCTCTCCTCGCACCCCACCCCGCCACCGCCTCCTCCTGTTCCTCACGCCACCCCGCCACCGCCTCCTCCTGTTCCACCCCCCCACCGCCTCCTTCTCTCACCCGCCACCGCCTCCTCCTCTCCTCACCCCGCCACCGCCTCCTCCTCTTCCTCGCACCCACCCCCGCCACCTCTCCTCCCCACTCCTCCACCTCTCCACCCCCCACCGCTGCCTCCTTTCCTCGCACGCCACCCCGCCACCGCCTCCTCCTCTCCTCACGCCACCCCCGCCACCGCCTCCTTTTCCTCCACGCCCCCCCGCCACCGCCTCCCTTTCCTCCTCGCACCCCGCCACCGCCTCCTCCTCCTCACCCCACCCCGCCACCGCCTCCTCCTTTCCTCACCCACCCCCGCCACCGCCTCCTTCTCTCCTCGCACCCACCCCGCCACCGCTCCTCCTTCTCTCCTCCCACCCCACCGCCACCGCCTCCTCCTCTCCTCGCACGCCACCCCGCCACCGCCTCCTTCTCTCACTCGCCCCCGCCACCGCCTCCACCTCTCCTCCTCCCCACCACCCCGCCACCGCCTCCTCTCTCCTCCTCACCCCCACCCGCCACCGCCTCCTTCTCTCACTCACCCCCACCCACCGCCTCCACCTCTCCTCCTCCCCTCCACCCACCACCTCTCCACCTCCTCCTCCGCACCCCCCCGCCACCGCCTCCTTCTCTCCTCACCCCACCCCTCCACCCACCCCGCCTCCTCCTGTTCCTCCTCACCCCACCCCGCCACCGCCTCCACCTCTCACTCCACCCACCCCGCCACCCTCCTCCTCTCACTCACCCCACCCCGCCACCGCCTCCTTCTCCTCCCCCACCCCGCCACCGCCTCCAGCTCTCCCGCGCACCCCTCCCCCGCAACCGCCTCCTTCTCTCACTCGCACCCCCACCCATCGCCTCCTCTCTCGCACCCCACCCCCACCACCTCCTCCTCTCTCACTCACCCCTCCCCACCACCGCCTCCAACTCTTCCTCGCACCCCAACCCCGCCACCGCCTCCTCCTCTCACTCACCCACCCCCCCCACCGCCTCCACCTCCTCGCACCCCCCACCCCACCGCCTCCTCCACCTCTCACTCCCACCCCTCCCCACCACCCTCCCTCTCACTCTTGCCTCCCCCACCACCGCCTCCACCTCTCACTCGCACCCGTCCCCCGCCACCGCCTCCATCTATCACTCGCACCCCTCCCCCGCCACCGCCTCCTTCTCTCCCTGCACCCCACCCCGCCACCGCCTCCACCTCTCCACTCGCCACCCTCCTCCCTCTTCCTCGCACGCCACCCCGCCACCACCTCCTCCTGTTCCTCGCACCCCACCCCGCCACCGCCTCCTCCTGTTCCTCGCACGCCACCCCGGCCACCGCCTCCTCCTGTTCCTCGCACGCCACCCCGGCCACCGCCTCTTCCTGTTCCTCACGCCACCCCGCCACCGCCTCCTCCTGTTCCTCGCACGCCACCCCGCCACCGCCCTCCTGTTCCTCGCACCCCACGCCACCGCCTCCTCCTGTTCCTCGCACGCCACCCCCGCCACCGCCTCCTCCTGTTCCTCGCACGCCACCCCCGCCACCGCCGCCTCCTGTTCCTCGCACGCCACCCCCGCCACCGCCTCCTGTTCCTCGCACGCCACCCCCGCCACCGCCTCCTCCTGTTCCTCGCACGCCACCCCCGCCACCGCCTCCTCCTGTCCCGCGCACGCCACCCCCGCCCCCGCCTCCTCCTGTCCCTCGCACGCCACCCCCGCCACCGCCTCCTCCTGTTCCTCGTAGGCCACCCCCGCCACCGCCTCCTCATGTTCCTCCCACGATACCCCCGCCATCGCCTCCTCCTGTTCCTCGCACGCCACCCCCGCCACCGCTGCCTCCTGTTCCTCCCACGCCACCCCCGCCACCGCCTCCTCCTGTTCCTCGCACGCCACCCCCACCACCGCCTCCTCCTGTTCCTCCCACGCCACCCCCGCCACCGCTGCCTCCTGTTCCTCGCACGCCACCCCCGCCACCGCTGCCTCCTGTTCCTCGTACGCCACCCCCGCCACCGCCTCCTCCTGTTCCTCGCACGCCACCCCCGCCACCGCCTCCTCCTGTTCCTCGCACGCCACCCCCACCACCGCCTCCTCCTGTTCCTCGCACGCCACCCCCCCCACCGCCTCCTCCTGTTCCTCGCACGCCAACCCCGCCACCGCCTCCTCCTGTTCCTCGCACGCCACCCCCCCCCCCCCCGCCACCAGTGCCTCGGACGCCACCCCCGCCACCGCCTCCTGTTCCTCGCACGCCACCCCGCCACCGCCTCCTCCTGTTCCTCGCATGCCACCCCCGCCACCTCCTCCTCCTGTTCCTCGCACGCCACCCCCGCCACCGCCTCCTCCTGTTCCTCGCACGCCAACCCCGCCACCGCTGCCTCCTGTTCCTCGCACGCCACCCCCGCCACCGCCTCCTCCTGTTCCTCCCACGCCACCCCCGCCACCGCTGCCTCCTGTTCCTCGCACGCCACCCCTGTCACCGCCTCCTCCTGTTCCTCGCACGCCACCCCCGCCACCGCCTCCTCCTGTTCCTCGCACGCCACTCCCGCCACCGCCTCCTCCTGTTCCTCGCACGCCACCCCCGCCACCGCCTCCTCCTGTTCCTCGCACGCCACCCCCGCCACCGCCTCCTCCTGTTCCTCCCACGCCACCCCGCCACCTCCTGTTCCTCGCACGCCAGCCCCGCCACCGCCTCCTCCTGTTCCTCGCACGCCATCCCCGCCACCGCCTCCTCCTGTTCCTCGCACGCCACCCCCGCCACCGCCTCCTCCTGTTCCTCGCACGCCACCCCCGCCACCGCCTCCTTCTCTCACTCGCACCCCTCCCCCGCCACCGCCTCCTCCTGTTCCTCGCACGCCACCTTCCGCCACCGCCTCCTCCTGTTCCTTGCACGCCACCCCCGCCACCGCCTCCTCCTGTTCCTCGTACGCCACACCCGCCACCGCCTCCTCCTGTTACTCGCACGCCACCCCCGCCACCGCCTCCTCCTGTTCCTCGCACCCCACCCCCGCCTCCGCTGCCTCCTGTTCCTTGCACGCCACCCCCGCCACCGCCTCCTCTTGTTCCTCGCACGCCACCCCGCCACCGCCTCTCCTTCTCTCCTCGCACCCCACCCCGCCACCGCCTCCTCCTCTCACTGCACCCCACCCCGCCACCGCCTCCTCTCTCCTCGCACGCCATCCCCGCCACCGCCTCCTTCTCTCACTCGCACCTCTCCCCCGCCACCGCCTCCTTCTCTCACTCGCACCCCACCCCCGCCACCGCCTCCTTCTCTCACTCGCACCCCACCCCCGCCACCGCCTCCACCTCTCACTCGCACCCCTCCCCTGACACCGCCTCCACCTCCCACTCGCACCCCACCCCCGCCACCGCCTCCACCTCTCACTGCCACCCCCTGCCACCGCCTCCTTCTCTCTGCACCCCACCCCGCCACCGCCTCCACCTCTCCCTCGCACCCCACCCCGCCACCGCATCCACCTCTCACTCGCAGCCCCCCCGCCACCGCCTCCTTCTCTCCTGCACCCCACCCCTGCCACCGCCTCCTTCTCTCCTGCACCCCACCCCGCCACCGCCTCCCTCTCACTGCACCCCCCCGCCACCGCCTCCACCTCTCACTCGCACCCACCCCTGCCACCGCCTCCACCTCTCACTGCACCCACCCCGCCACTGCCTCCTCTCCTCACCCACTCCACCCCCGCCACTGCCTCCACCTCTCACTGCACCCCACCCCGCCACCGCCTCCACCTCTCACTGCACCTCCCCCCGCCACCGCCTCCACCTCTCCTCGCACCCCACCCCTGCCACCGCCTCCACCTCTCACTGCACCTCCCCGCCACCGCCTCCACCTCTCACTGCACCCCACCCCGCCACCGCCTCCTTCTCTCACTCGCACCCCTCCCCGCCACCGCCTCCACCTCTCACTGCACCCCACCCCACCCTCCCCCGCCGCCGCCTCCTTCTCTCACTCGCACCCCAACCCCGCCACCGCCTCCACCTCTCACTGCACCTCCCCTGCCACCGCCTCCACCTCTCACTGCACCGCACCCCCGCCACCGCCTCCACCTCTCACTTGCACCCCAACCCCGCCACCGCCTCCACCTCTCACTCGCACCCCACCCCCGCCACCGCCTCCACCTGTTCCTTGCACCCCACCCCTGCCACCGCCTCCTTCTCTCACTGCACCCCTCACCCTGCCACCGCCTCCTCCTTCTCTCACTGCACCCCACCCGCCACCGCCTCCTTCTCTCACTGCACCCCACCCCGCCACCGCCTCCTTCTCACCTGCACCCCCCGCCACCGCCTCCACCTCTCCTGCACCCCTCCCCCGCCACCGCCTCCACCTCTCACTCGCACCCCACCCCCGCCACCGCCTCCACCTCTCACTCGCACCCCTCCCCCGCCACCGCCTCCACCTCTCACTCGCACCCCTCCCCCGCCACCGCCTCCACCTCTCACTCGCACCCCTCCCCCGCCACCGCCTCCTCCTGTTCCTCGCACGCCACCCCCGCCACCGCCTCCTCCTGTTCCTCGCACGCCACCCCCGCCACCGCCTCCTCCTGTTCCTCGCACGCCACCCCCGCCACCGCCGCCTGTTCCTCGCACGCCACCCCCGCCACCGCCTCCTCCTGTTCCTCGCACGCCACCCCGCCACCGCCTCCTCCTGTTCCTCGCACGCCACCCCCGCCACCGCTGCCTCCTGTTCCTCGCACGCCACCCCCGCCACCGCCTCCTCCTGTTCCTCGCACGCCACCCCCGCCACCGCCTCCTCCTGTTCCTCGCACGCCACCCCCGCCACCGCCTCCTCCTGTTCCTCGCACGCCACCCACGCCACCGCCTCCTCCTGTTCCTCGCACGCCACCCCCGCCACCGCCTCCTCCTGTTCCTCGCACGCCACCCCGCCACCGCCTCCTCCTGTCTCCTGCACGCCAACCCCGCCACCGCTTCCTCCTGTTCCTCGCACGCCACCCCGCCACCGCCTCCTCCTGTTCCTCGCACGCCACCCCCGCCACCGCCTCCTCCTGTTCCTCGCACGCCACCCCCGCCACCGCTGCCTCCTGTTCCTCGCACGCCACCCCCGCCACCGCTGCCTCCTGTTCCTCGCACGCCACCCCCGCCACCGCCTCCTCCTGTTCCTCGCACGCCACCCCCGCCACCGCCTCCTCCTGTTCCTCGCACGCCACCCCCGCCACCTCCTCCTGTTCCTCGCACGCCACCCCCGCCACCGCCTCCTCCTGTTCCTCGCACGCCACCCCCGCCACCGCTGCCTCCTGTTCCTCGCACGCCACCCCCACCACCGCCTCCTCCTGTTCCTCCCACGCCACCCCCACCACCGCCTCTTCCTGTTCCTCCCACGCCACCCCCGCCACCCCGGCCTCCTGTTCCTCGCACGCCACACCCGCCACCGCGTCCTCCTGTTCCTCGCACGCCACCCCCGCCACCGCCTCCTCCTGTTCCTCGCACGCCACCCCCGCCACCGCCTCCTCCTGTTCCTCCCACGCCACCCCCACCACCGCCTCCTCCTGTTCCTCCCACGCCACCCCCACCACCGCCTCCTCCTGTTCCTCCCACGCCACCCCCGCCACCGCCTCCTCCTGTTCCTCCCACGCCACCCCCGCCACCGCTGCCTCCTGTTCCTCCCACGCCACCCCCGCCACCGCCTCCTCCTGTTCCTCGCACGCCACCCGCCACCGGCTCCTCCTGTTCGTCGCACGCCACCTGCCACCGCCTCCTCCTGTTCCTCCACGCCACCCCGCCACCGCCTCCTCCTGTTCCTCGCACGCCACCCCAGCCAACGCCTCCTTCTGTTCCTCCCACGCAACCCCCACCACCGCCTCCTGCACCTCGCACGCCATACCCGCCACCGCCTCCTCCTGTTCCTCGCACGCCACCCCCGCCACCGCCTCCTCCTGTTCCTCGCACGCCACCCCCGCCACCGCCTCCTCCTGTTCCTCGCACGCCACCCCCGCCACCGCCTCCTCCTGTTCCTCGCACGCCACCCCCGCCACCGCTGCCTCCTGTTCCTCGCACGCCACCCCCGCCACCGCTGCCTTCTCTCACTCGCACCCCTCCCCCGCCATCGCCTCCACCTCTCACTCGCACCCCTCTCCCGCCACCGCCTCCACCTCTCACTCGCACCCCTTCCCCGCCACCGCCTCCTTCTCTCACTCGCACCCCTCCCCCGCCACCGCCTCCTACTCTCACTCGCACCCCTCCCCCGCCACCGCCTCCACCTCTCACTCGCACCCCTCCCCCGCCACCGCCTCCACCTCTCACTCGCACCCCTCCCCCGCCACCGCCTCCTTCTCTCACTCGCACCCCTCCCCCGCCACCGCCTCCACCTCTCACTCGCACCCCACCCCCGCCACCGCCTCCTTCTCTCACCCCACCCCCTGCCACCGCCTCCTTCTCTCACCTGCACCCCACCCCTGCCACCGCCTCCACCTCTCACTGCACCCCCTGCCACCGCCTCCTTCTCTCACTGCACCCCACCCCGCCACCGCCTCCTTCTCTCACTGCACCCCACCTGCCATCGCCTCCTCCTTCTCTCACTGCACCCCCACCCCGCCACTGCCTCCACCTCTCACTCCACCCCCCTGCCACCGCCTCCTTCTCTCACTGCACCCCACCGCCGCCACCGCCTCCACCTCTCACTCGCACCCCACCCCTGCCACCGCCTCCTTCTCACTGCACCCCACCCCCGCCACCGCCTCCACCTCTCACTGCACCCCACCCTGCCACCGCCTCCACCTCTCACTGCACCCCACCCCGCCACCGCCTCCTTCCTCTCACTGCACCCCCACCCTGCCACCGCCTCCACCTCTTCACTGCACCCCACCCCGCCACCGCCTCCACCTCTCACTGCACCCCACCCCTGCCACCGCCTCCACCTCTCACTGCACCCCACCCGTGCCACCGCCTCCACCTCTCACTCGAACCCCACCCCTGCCACCGCCTCCTTCTCTCACTCGCACCCCACCCCCGCCACCGCCTCCACCTCTCACTCGCACCCCACCCCCGCCACCGCCTCCTTCTCTCACTCGCACCCCACCCCCGCCACCGCCTCCACCTCTCACTCGCAACCCTCCCGCGCCACCGCCTCCTTCCCTCACTCGCACCCCACCCCCGCCACCGCCTCCTTCTCTCACTCGCACCCCACCCCCGCCACCGCCTCCACCTCTCACTCGCACCCCACCCTGCCACCGTCTCCTTCTCTCATTCGCACCCCACCCCTGCCACTGCCTCCTTCTCTCACTGCACCCCACCCCTGCCACCGCCTCCTTCTCTCACTCTGCACCTCCCTGCCACCGCCTCCACCTCTCACTCGCACCCCACCCCCGCCACCGCCTCCTTCTCTCACTCGCACCCCTCCCCCGCCACCGCCTCCACCTCTCACTCGCACCCCTCCCCCTCCTGCCACCGCCTCCACCTCTCACTGCACCCCTCCCCTGCCACCGCCTCCTCCTTCTCTCACTGCACCCTCCCCTGCCACCGCCTCCACCTCTCCTCTGCACCCCTCCCCGCCATCGCATCCACCTCTCACTGCCCCTCCCCCGCCACCGCCTACTTCTCTCACTGCACCCCTCCCTGCCACCGCCTCCACCTCTCACTCGCACCCCACCCCTGCCACCGCCTCCACCTCTCACTCGCACCCCTCCAACGCCACCGCCTCCACCTCTCACTCGCACCCCTCCCCCGCCACCGCCTCCACCTCTCACTCGCACCCCTCCCCCGCCACCGCCTCCACCTCTCACTCGCACCCCTCCCTCGCCACCGCCTCCTTCTCTCACCTGCACCCCTCCCCCGCCACCGCCTCCACCTCTCACTCGCACCCCACCCCCGCAACCGCCTCCACCTCTCACTGCCCCCTCCCCCGCCACCGCCTCCACCTCTCACTCGCATCCCTCCCCCGCCACCGCCTCCACCTCTCACTCGCACCCCTCCTCCGCCATCGCCTCCACCTCTTACTCGCACCCCTCCCCCACCATCGCCTCCACCTCTCACTCGCACCCCTCCCCCGCCACCGCCTCCTTCTGTCCCTTGCACGCCACCCCCGCCACCACCTTCTCCTGTCCCTCGCACGCCATCCCCGCAACCACTAATCCAGGGTCAGCATCCCGCCCTGAACACTAATCCAGGGTCAGCATCCCACCCTGAACACTAATCTAGGGTCAGCATCCCACCCTGAACACTAATCCAGGGTCAGCATCCCACCCTGAACACTAATCTAGGGTCAGCATCCCACCCTGAACACTAATCCAGGGTCAGCATCCCACCCTGAACACTAATCCATAGTCAGCATCCCACCCTGAACACTAAGCCAAGGTCAGCATCCCACCCTGAACACTAATCCATGGTCAGCATCTCACCCTGAACACTAATCCAGGGTCAGCATCCCACCCTGAACACTAAGCCAGGGTCAGCATCCCACCCTGAACACTAAGCCAGGGTCAGCATCCCACCCTGAACACTAATCCAGGGTCAGCATCCCACCCTGAACACTAATCCAGGGTCAGCATCCCACCCTGAACACTAATCCAGGGTCAGCATCCCACCCTGAACACTAAGCCAGGGTCAGCATCCCACCCTGAACACTAATCCAGGGTCAGCATCCCACCCTGAACACTAATCCAGGGTCAGCATCCCACCCTGAACACTAAGCCAGGGTCAGCATCCCACCCTGAACACTAAGCCAGGGTCAGCATCCCACCCTGAACACTTAGCCAGGGTCAGCATCCCACCCTGAACACTAATCCAGGGTCAGCATCCACACCTGAACACTAAGCCAGGGTCAGCATCCCACCCTGAACACTAAGCCAGGGTCAGCATCCCACCCTGAACACTAAGCCAGGGTCAGCATCCCACCCTGAACACTAAGCCAGGGTCAGCATCCCACCCTGAACACTAATCCAGGGTCAGCATCCCACCCTGAACACTGAGCCAGGGTCAGCATCCCACCCTGAACACTAATCCAGGGTCAGCATCCCACCCTGAACACTTAGCCAGGGTCAGCATCCCACCCTGAACACTAATCCAGGGTCAGCACCCCACCCTGAACACTTAGCCAGGGTCAGCATCTCACCCTGAACACCTAGCCAGGGTCAGCATCCCACCCTGAACACTAATCCAGGGTCAGCATCCCACCCTGAACACTAAGCCAGGGTCAGCATCCCACCCTGAACACTAATCCAGGGTCAGCATCCCACCCTGAACACTTAGCCAGGGTCAGCATCCCACCCTGAACACTAATCCAGGGTCAGCATCCCACCCTGAACACTAAGCCAGGGTCAGCATCCCACCCTGAACACTAAGCCAGGGTCAGCATCCCACCCTGAACACTAAGCCAGGGTCAGCATCCCACCCTGAACACTAAGCCAGGGTCAGCATCCCACCCTGAACACTTAGCCAGGGTCAGCATCCCACCCTGAACACTAATCCAGGGTCAGCATCTCACCCTGAACACCTAGCCAGGGTCAGCATCCCACCCTGAACACTTAGCCAGGGTCAGCATCCCACCCTGAACACTTAGCCAGGGTCAGCATCCCACCCTGAACACTTAGCCAGGGTCAGCATCCCACCCTGAACACTTAGCCAGGGTCAGCATCCCACCCTGAACACTAATCCAGGGTCAGCATCCCACCCTGAACACTAATCCAGGGTCAGCATCCCACCCTGAACACTTAGCCAGGGTCAGCATCCCACCCTGAACACTAAGCCAGGGTCAGCATCCCACCCTGAACACTTAGCCAGGGTCAGCATCCCACCCTGAACACTTAGCCAGGGTCAGCATCCCACCCTGAACACTTAGCCAGGGTCAGCATCCCACCCTGAACACTAATCCAGGGTCAGCATCCCACCCTGAACACTTAGCCAGGGTCAGCATCCCACCCTGAACACGTAGCCAGGGTCAGCATCCCACCCTGAACACTTAGCCAGGGTCAGCATCCCACCCTGAACACTTAGCCAGGGTCAGCATCCCACCCTGAACACTAATCCAGGGTCAGCATCCCACCCTGAACACTAATCCAGGGTCAGCATCCCACCCTGAACACTAATCCAGGGTCAGCATCCCACCCTGAACACTAAGCCAGGGTCAGCATCCCACCCTGAACACTAATCCAGGGTCAGCATCCCACCCTGAACACTAATCCAGGGTCAGCATCCCACCCTGAACACTTAGCCAGGGTCAGCATCCCACCCTGAACACTAAGCCAGGGTCAGCATCCCACCCTGAACACTAATCCAGGGTCAGCATCCCACCCTGAACACTAATCCAGGGTCAGCATCCCACCCTGAACACTTAGCCAGGGTCAGCATCCCACCCTGAACACTAATCCAGGGTCAGCATCCCACCCTGAACACTTAGCCAGGGTCAGCATCCCACCCTGAACACTAATCCAGGGTCAGCATCCCACCCTGAACACTTAGCCAGGGTCAGCATCCCACCCTGAACACTAATCCAGGGTCAGCATCCCACCCTGAACACTAAGCCAGGGTCAGCATCCCACCCTGAACACTAATCCAGGGTCAGCATCCCACCCTGAACACTTAGCCAGGGTCAGCATCCCACCCTGAACACTAATCCAGGGTCAGCATCCCACCCTGAACACTAATCCAGGGTCAGCATCCCACCCTGAACACTAATCCAGGGTCAGCATCCCACCCTGAACACTAATCCAGGGTCAGCATCCCACCCTGAACACTAATCCAGGGTCAGCATCCCACCCTGAACACTAAGCCAGGGTCAGCATCCCACCCTGAACACTAATCCAGGGTCAGCATCCCACCCTGAACACTAGGCAGGGTCAGCATCCCACCCTGAACACTAATCCAGGGTCAGCATCCCACCCTGAACACTAATCCAGGGTCAGCATCCCACCCTGAACACTAATCCAGGGTCAGCATCCCACCCTGAACACTAATCCAGGGTCAGCATCCCACCCTGAACACTAGCCAGGGTCAGCATCCCACCCTGAACACTAATCCAGGGTCAGCATCCCACCCTGAACACTAATCCAGGGTCAGCATCCCACCCTGAACACTAATCCAGGGTCAGCATCCCACCCTGAACACTAAGCCAGGGTCAGCATCCCACCCTGAACACTAATCCAGGGTCAGCATCCCACCCTGAACACTAAGCCAGGGTCAGCATCCCACCCTGAACACTAATCCAGGGTCAGCATCCCACCCTGAACACTAAGCCAGGGTCAGCATCCCACCCTGAACACGTAGCCAGGGTCAGCATCCCACCCTGAACACTAATCCAGGGTCAGCATCCCACCCTGAACACTTAGCCAGGGTCAGCATCCCACCCTGAACACTAAGCCAGGGTCAGCATCCCACCCTGAACACTTAGCCAGGGTCAGCATCCCACCCTGAACACTTAGCCAGGGTCAGCATCCCACCCTGAACACTTAGCCAGGGTCAGCATCCCACCCTGAACACTAAGCCAGGGTCAGCATCCCACCCTGAACACTTAGCCAGGGTCAGCATCCCACCCTGAACACTAAGCCAGGGTCAGCATCCCACCCTGAACACTTAGCCAGGGTCAGCATCCCACCCTGAACACTTAGCCAGGGTCAGCATCCCACCCTGAACACTTAGCCAGGGTCAGCATCCCACCCTGAACACTTAGCCAGGGTCAGCATCCCACCCTGAACACTTAGCCAGGGTCAGCATCCCACCCTGAACACTTAGCCAGGGTCAGCATCCCACCCTGAACACTTAGCCAGGGTCAGCATCCCACCCTGAACACTTAGCCAGGGTCAGCATCCCACCCTGAACACAGCCAGGGTCAGCATCACACCCTGAACAAATAGCCACGGTCAGCATCCCACCCTGAACACTTAGCCAGGGTCAGCATCCCACCCTGAACACTAAGCCAGGGTCAGCATCCCACCCTGAACACTTAGCCAGGGTCAGCATCCCACCCTGAACACTAAGCCAGGGTCAGCATCCCACCCTGAACACTTAGCCAGGGTCAGCATCCCACCCTGAACACTTAGCCAGGGTCAGCATCCCACCCTGAACACTTAGCCAGGGTCAGCATATCACCCTGAACGCTAAGCCAGGGTCAGCATCCCACCCTGAACACTTAGCCAGGGTCAGGATATCACCCTGAACGCTAAGCCAGGGTCAGCATCCCACCCTGAACACTAAGCCAGGGTCAGCATCCCACCCTGAACACTAAGCAGCATCCCACCCAGGCAACTATTTTTCTTCCTTTCTTTCTTCCTTTCATCTCATTCCGTCCATCTGTATATTTTTTTCTGAATCTACATCTGCTTTGTTGCCTTCTTTGTTTACTTCCTCCCTTTCTTCTATTCCTTATATTTTTCTTTCTTTCTTTCTTCGTTTTTTCCATCCTTCCCTCCATTCTTCCCTCTCTCCTATAATTTTTTTCTTCATAATAATATTCTTTTCTTTCTTCCTTCTCTTACACTTCAGTTCATCCCTTTATTCCTGTCTTTCTGTGTTCCTTCGTCTGTCCCTCTAAGCCAGGCTGAAGCCAAAGATAATCAAGCCGCTGCCGGTTTTCTTTTTTCTCTTAGTTTTAGTTTTCCTCAGTTTCGTTTTTTTTTTGGTGTTGAATTAATTTTTGGTTAATTTTTTTTTCTTTTTTTTTACTTTTCTTTCTTGCTTTTGAGTTCATACTTTTCGTTACATTTTGGCATTATATGTTTTTAGTTTTCTA
Source organism: Eriocheir sinensis (assembly GCF_024679095.1). Classification (NCBI taxonomy): domain Eukaryota; kingdom Metazoa; phylum Arthropoda; class Malacostraca; order Decapoda; family Varunidae; genus Eriocheir; species Eriocheir sinensis. Next base: position 74,501 of record NW_026111619.1, on the reverse strand, counting down.
TTTTTTGACTGATCAGGAGTTGACCTTTTTAGATTTGTTAGGTCTTTTTTTTTTACTACTGCTTGAGTTGATTTCTTTGTTGCTTTTTTCTTTTTCTTTTTTATGGCTTCTTTATTTTGATGTCTTGTTGGTGACTTAACTATTTCGTTATAGTTTGGAAAGTTAACTATTTTTTTTTTTTTTTGTCGGGGGGGATTTTGTCCATTTTAGGTTACGTCGTGAGGAGATTTTTTGTTGCAAATGGTCAGGGCAGTGTTCAGAGTGTCCAGGGAGTGTCAGGGGCCTTGTTGCGTGGGTCGTCATCAGCGTGTCCGTCCATTGTTCAGAGAGTGTCCAGGGAGTGTCAGGGGCCTTGTTGCGTGGGTCGTCATCAGAGTGTCCGTCCATTGTTCAGAGAGTGTCCAGGGAGTGTCAGGGGCCTTGTTGCGTGGGTCGTCATCAGAGTGTCCGTCCATTGTTCAGAGAGTGTCCAGGGAGTGTCAGGGGCCTTGTTGCGTGGGTCGTCATCAGAGTGTCAGTCCATGTTGTGTTTCCAAGACTTTTTTATTTTCGTATTCTTTTTCTGTAATATCGTTTCTTCGGTATTTAATTTTCCGTTTCCTGGTGTTGTGCAGGCTAGCTGTATCGCCTTGTCTTGGTGCTGTATGCTGCTCAGGATGAGTCTCCCTCACCCCAGAGGAGTCAGCAACCCTACCCAACACACAACACCTAAGGCCTTAATGCTAGATATTTTTCCCTTTTCTTGATGTTGTGTTTCTATCACTTTATTTTTCTCGTGATGTTTTTTTTTTTTGTTATATCCATTCTTCGGGGTTATTATTTTTTTTTTTCGTTCCCTGGTGTTGTGCAGGCTAGCTGTATCGCCTTATCTTGGTGCTGTATGCTGCTCAGGATGAGTCTCCCTCACCCCAGAGGAGTCAGCAACCCTACCCAACACACAACACCAAAGGACTTAATGCTTGCCACAATGAGTTGTTTCACTTTCATGATGTTGTGTTTCTATCACATCTTTATTCTCGTGTTCCTTTTCAGTAATATCCATTCTTCGGTGTTCTTTATCATTATTTTTCGTTTCCTGGTGTTGTGTTGGCTAGCTATATTGCCTCTTCTTGGTGCTGTATGCTGCTCAGGATGAGTCTCCCTCACCCCAGAGGAGTCAGCAACCCTACCCAACACACAACACCAAAGGCCTTAATGCTTGCCCCAATGATTGGTTTTCACTTTCATGATGTTTTTCTACAAGTTCTTTATTATCGTGTTCCTTTTTCAGTAATATCCATTCTTCGATGATATTTTTATTTATTTTACGTTTCCTGATGTTGTGCAGGCTAGCTGTATCGCCCTATCTTGGTGCTGTATGCTGCTCAGGATGAGTCTCCCTCACCCCAGAAAAGTCAGCAACCCTACCCAACACACAGCACCAAAGGACTTACTCTGCTAGATTTTTTTCCTTTTCTTGATTTTGCGTTCCTATCACTTCTTTATGTTTGTGTTCTTTATATTGTAATCTTAATTCTTCGGTGTTATTTTCTTTATTTTCCGTTTCCTTGTGTTGGGTAGCTGTATCGCCTTATCTTGGTGCTGTATGCTGCTCAGGATGAGTCTCCTTCACCCCAGAGGAGTCAGCAACCCTACCCAACACACAACACCTAAGGCCTTAATGCTAGATGCGTGGGTCGTCATCAGAGTGTCCATCCATTGTTCAGAGAGTGTCCAGGGAGTGTCAGGGTGCCTTGTTGCCTGGGTCGTCATCAGAGTGTCCGTGCCTTCGTGCGTGCTTGCGTGCGTGCGTGCGTGCTTACGTACTTGCGTGAGTTCGTGCGTTTTTTCGTGCGTGGCTGCGTGCTTGCTTGTGTGAGTGAGTGTGTGCGTGCGTGCCTGCCTGCATGCTTGCGTGGGTGCGTGCCTGCCTGCATGCTTGCGTGGGTGCGTGCGTCTGTACGTGAGTGTGTGTGCTTGCGTGCGTGTGCATGCGTGGATACGTGATTGTGTGCGTGCTTGCGTGTGTGAGTGCTTGTGTGCTGCGTGCGTTGGGCGGTCAGTGCCTGCGAGCGTGTGTTCGTCCGTTCCTTCGTGGGTATGTATACTCGTGTTCGTGAGTGCGAGCGTGTGTTCGTCCGTTCCTTCGTGCGTGTGTATGCTCGTGTTCGTGCGTGCGAGCGTGTGTTCGTCCGTTCCTTCGTGCGTGTGTATGCTCGTGTTCGTGCGTGCGAGCGTGTGTTCATCTGTTCCTTCGTGCGTGTGTGTACTCGTGTTCGTGCGTGCGAGCGTGCGCTGGGGATGGGTGCGTGCGAGCGTGTGTTCGTCCGTTCCTTCGTGCGTGTGTACTCGTATTCGTGCGTGCGAGCGTGTGTTCATCCGTTCCTTCGTGCGTGTGTATTCGTGTTCGTGCGTGCGAGCGTGCGTTGGGGATGGGTGTGTGCGAGCGTGTGTTCGTCCGTTCGTTCTTGCGTGTGTTCTTGCGTTCGTGCGTGCGAGCGTGGGTGGGGGGTGAGTGCGTGCTTGTGCGTCCGATCGTTCGTGCGTGTGTGCTTGCGTATGTGCGTGCGTGCGTGCGTGCGTGCGTTGGGGGGTGAGTGCGAGCGAACGTGCGTTGGGGAGTGAGTTCGTGCTGGCGTGCGTTGCGGGGTGAGTGCGTGCGTGCTGCGTGAGCTAGGCGAATAACACGCGAGAACTTTTCCTGTCGCAGCAGGAGCAGACCGACATCAGCTTCGGCAGCGGCCCCGGGAGTTGCTTCAACTCCCTCTGGGAGGCCTTCCTCTCCTCTCGTTGCTCCTTATTGGAGGGAAGCCTCCCTATCCTGTCACGGCAGAGCGTTAGTCCATTAGTCCCCTGCCTCATTATCCTGTGTGTGTGTGTGTGTGTGTGTGTGTGTGTGTGTGTGTGTGTGTGTGTGTGTGCGCGTGTGTGTGTGTCTAAGGTTCTGAGGCTCGCCTGGCCTCGGGGATCAGCCACGCGATTTTGATTTCTTGAGATGGTCACCCTCCTCCTTTTTCTTACCCTGTATAGGGTCGAGATTTACCACATCACCTCGGTTTGCGATATGCCGTTTTAGGGAGCACAGAGTTGACATTGCATAGGGCTGAATCTAGAGCTAGTTGCACCTTTTGTAGTGAAGATCGCTACGGGAGCTGATTGGCTGGATGGAGGGAGGGAGATGTTAGCTACGTGGTCAGATTGGCTTGATGGAGGGAGGGTGTGCTTAGCTACGGGATCTGATTGGCTGGATGGAAGGTCTTATTTATAAAGTAATCTTCGCCTCGGCTCGCCTGTTTGAAAAGCCTCTCGTTGAAGTTGCCGGGGTATTCACGGACTGTTTTGTGATCGTAGTGATGGCTGTACACGCCTTCAGCGTCATGAATGGTAAAGTCACCCGTGACAACTTGGCCAAGCTTCTCCGCGGCCTTGGGAATAGTCGTAAAGGCAGCTCGATACGTTTAAAATAACGGCCCTGTGGGGTAAGAAGTGAGCATTTTTCCCTTCAATAATTGTTTACTCCCACCATCTTAAGTATTGTGCGAGATATATGAATTAGAATAATAACACTAGTATTTACCCCGAGGTTACGGCCGTGACGTCACCGGCGGAAGAGGTAATAGAAAGGAAAGGAGAAAAAATGGAGCTGGAAGTGAAAGGAGAGAAGATGTGGAGGGAAGAAACTGAAAGGGAAGGTGGTAAAGGAAAGTGTAAATGCGAGGAGGAAGAGAAAGAGAGGGAAGGAAAAAAGGGAGCTGTTAGTGGAGGAAGAGAAAGATAGAAAATATTTGGAAAGTTACGGAAAAATGTGTGATTGGAGGGAGAGAAAAAAGTGTAGGGAAGAGAGAGAGAAAGTGGACGATAGAGAAAGTGAAATGGTGGATAATAAGAGAGGCGGGACAAGGGGACTGAGGAGAAGAAGAAGGAACGCCAATAATGGAGAGAGGGATAAAAGCTGAAAATGGAGGAAAAGGAAAAGGGAGGAAGAAACCAGGAAAAGGAGAAACTAAGGGGGAAAAAAGAAAGTAAAGAAGGAAAAAGGAAGTAAGAAAGAAAGGGATTTGGGAGCTGTGAGGCGAGTATAGAAGGAAGGAAGGAAGGAAGTAAAGAAGTAAGGGAGAGATATAATAAGGAAGTAGGGAGGTGAAGGAGGAAGGAAGTAAGGAATAAAAAAAAGTAGGACTGAAAAAGGAAAACAGCAAGAAGTGATGGAGAGAAGGAGGAGGGGAGGAGGAAAGGGGGGGAATGGAGGAAAAGGAAGAGAGAAAACATCAAACGGGAAGGAAGGGAAGACAAGTGAGGAAGGAAGGAAGGGAGGAAAATAAAAAGGTATCTCCAGGCTATCTCTGAGCTAATCTCTCTCTCTCTCTCTCTCTCTCTCTCACTAATTGAAAAAAAGGACAAAAGAATAGGACAAAAAGCTTACTAACTAATCCATCTTTGGGAGCGGGCCAGCCTACCCACGTGCACACCAACACCTAATTATAAGGGCGGAAAGAAAGGGCAACTACTGGCTGGTTATAAATATCTCTCAAAAAATATGTTGGCCCAATACTTTTTCCGATATTGGTTCTGGTGGAGGTGGTGGTAGTGTTTGTTCTGCCTCTATAATCACCACCACCATCACCACCACCACCTCTATCGTCACCACTACCTCAACCATCACCACCACTACCAGTACCATTAATCACCACTGCCGACATATCACTACCACGAGCTTCACTACCATCACCATAACTTAATCACCACTACGGTCACCATCACCATTATCAACACCATATTGCTATTACTACTAAAACCATTACTACTACTACTACTACTACTACTACTACTACTACTACTACTACTACTACTACTACTACTTTACTACTCCTAATAATAATTCTAATACTAATAATAACACGGAAAAAGTCATTAATTACGCCAAAGTTTTCTTGCTGTATTTTTCAGGAGCCGCCTCGCCGAGTTTGGCCGCTCCGAACGAGCCATAAAACTCCATCCAGCGCCGGTGAGTTTTTGTTTCGACTGTGTTTTGCATTAGTTTTTTTTTTTTTCCATTGATGTGCCGAATTGTACCGAATTAGTTTAGGAGCGAGATAATTTTGTGTGTGCGTATGTGTGTGATTCGAAATGTTCACGGGTAATACACACACACACACACACACACACACACACATACGACAATCACATTCACACTCACTCTCCCCATCCCTCTCTTCACCATTCATTAGCCTCATAACATAGCCACACCTTGTAGTCAGTCACCACTCCACTCATCTCCATTCCAGTCATCACCCATCACCACTAACACCGCTACATAACATCACCACCACTAACACCACCACCAGTCCTCGTCATCACCACCTCCTTCACGCTGTAACCTCACCTCACCTTTCACCCCCTCCTCTTTACCTGTCCGCGCGCACCTGTTGACAATACGCCGCCTGATTTACATTCAAGGAGCCGAGTCCGTCCACAAAATAGGAGCACGATTTCTTTTTTTCCTTTTTTTCTTTTTTCCTGCATGGAGTTTTTTTTTTTCTTTTTTGTTCTTCTTGTTTTCTTGTATTTGTTGTTGTTCTTCTTCTTCTTTATTATTTTACTCGTTTTCTGGCTTTTATTTCACTATTGATTTTTCTTATTCTATTTTTTTAACTAATTGATTTTGTCTTTTCCTTTTGACCTTTTTCCTTATTTCTTCTTGTTTTTTTCTTCTTTACTCGTTTTTTCTCGGTGGTGACGTCATAGGGAAAGGGTGATGATGATTTTTTTTTTTTTTTTTTTTTTTTTTTTTTACGTTATTGCCTATTGCGCCGGTAGGCATCTTCCCGGTGGGGCCTGATGGTCGGCCCAAGGCTTCTTCCAGGTGGGGCCTGATGGTCGGCCCAGCCCGTTCTGGGGCAGGCGAGTGTTTATAGTGGCGCCATCTTGCATTGGCTCATGCTGCCCCCCGGAACTCGTTCTTGATTCGCTTGGACGGCTTCCTCTAGAGTCCGGGTTGATGGGTGGTCTTCAGGACAGCATGTGGGTAGTTTTAAGCCACTCGGCGGTGACTGAAAAATCCGAGTGGTAGCGTGGGGATTCGAACCCGCGTCGTCCATCACGCAGCGAATGTGGGTCCAGTACGCTATCACTTCGGCCACCGCCTACCCTTGACGAAAATTGACCTGATGACGAAAAAGGAAGGAATGGAGGGGTATGAGAGGAAGGGGAAGGAAAGGGATAGGAAGGAAAGGGGAAGGTAGGAGAGGTAGGTAGATAGGTAAGGAGGATGGGAAGGGAAGGAAAGGGAAAGGAGGAAGAGAAGGGAAGGAGAGAGAAGGGAAGGAGGAGGAGGATGATAAGGAGGAGGTTGATAGGTAGGCAAGGGGAAGGAAGGGTAGGTAGGAAGAGATAATGATGATGAAGATGAGGAAGAGGAAGAGAAAGTGAAAGAAAAAAAAGAGAAGAGACAGAATGAGAAGAAAGAGAGAGGAGAAAAAGAAAGAGAGAAAGAGGAGAAGAAAAAAAAAGAGAAAGAGGAAGAGAAGGAGAAAGAGAGGAGGAGGAGGAGGAGGAGGAGGAAGAACAAGATTAAATAAACAAATAGAAGGAAATTTATGAGAGAGAGAGAGAGAGAGAGAGAGAGAGAGAGAGAGAGAGAGAGAGAGAGAGAGAGAGAGAGAGAGAGAGAGAGAGAGAGAGAGAGAGAGAGAGAGAGAGAGAGAGAGAGAGAGAGAGAGAGAGAGAGAGAGAGAGAGAGAGAGAGAGAGAGAGAGAGAGAGAGAGAGAGAGAGAGAGAGAGAGAGAGAAATTAAGTATGCTAATCAGGTGCTCTTAGTCAACAATAACTTTTGCAAATTAGTGTTTCAAAACTTTTTAGTCCAAACATTTAACGTTTTATGTTTTTTTTTTAGCCCAGTGCAAAACGTGTGTGTGTGTATGTGTGTGTGTGTGTGTGTGTGTGTGTGTGTGTGTGTGTGTGTGTGTGTGTGTGTGTCTGTCTTACTGTCTGTCTGTCTGTCTGTCTGTCTGTCTTACTGTCT
>NW_026111619.1:12500-60000 GCF_024679095.1 Eriocheir sinensis | reverse complement strand
CGTGGCTAACGTGTTGCCAATATTACTGAAATAGTTATTGAAAGCGTTCGCTACATTAAAAGAATCTGTTACGGTATCACCATTGAATAAAAAAGATGAAGGAAGTTTCGCTTGTTTTTTACCGAGTAGACTATTTATAGTAGACCAGGTCTTTTTGGAGTCCCCTGCTTCACTTGACAGTTTGTTTTTATAGTAATTTGCTTTGGCAGTTCTTATGGTCGTTGTTAATTTATTTTTATAGGATTTAAAGGCGTTTTCATAAGTAAGGGGCCACTTGGCAAACAGTTTTTGAAGTTTGTTACGATGTTTAATTGAATTCTTAATGGCAGAAGTGATATAAGGTTTGCCTATATGCTTTTCTTTAATTGTTAATGTCTCCAACGGGAAGTGCTTATTATACAGATCAGTAAATTTCGTTATGTACCAGTCAAACAAATAATTTACTCCATAATCACAGGCATTTGAATTCCAGTTAATGTTAATTAAATCAGCTTTAGATGCACTTATGTTTTCATTGGAAAGATTTCTTCTGGTTATAGTATTAACAGTACTAGGTGAGTAGACAGTGTTGTTTAATGAAAATGAACTAACAATAGGGAAACGATCACTAATTGAGTTATACATAATACCGCTTGTTAAATAATAATCAAAATTGTTGGTCCTGATGTGATCAATTATTGTTGCCGAGTTTCTAGTTACACGTGTAGGTTTATTTATTGAGGAGAAATAGCAGTAACTGTGAAATAAATTAACCAAGTTTTGAGAACTTTTTTCACCATGATTTAGAATATTAATGTTGAAGTCACCCATGATGTAAACTGGTAATTTAGACCTGGATACAATACTAATAATATCAGTCATAGATGCAAGAAAGTCATCTGTATTAGAATTCGGTGGTCTATAGATCATACCAACGATAAACTTGTTAGGTTGTATAGTTTCTAAAAATAATGATTCCAGATGTTGGAGTTGAAGAGAGACATTACAAATTTGGCGAACTTGAAATGTTTTCTTGATATAACTGGCAACACCACCACCGTGCGTATTCTTATTATTAAAATAATTATTATAACCATCAATGGAATAAATTTCACACAATGCATCACTAAGGCGAGTTTCGCAGAAGCCTAACACATCATACACACAGTTACTAGTGTTGATACGCTGATCCAAGCAACTTTCCAGGTGAAGAGGAACGCTACTGATGTTGAGGGCAAACAAATTAAGAGAGTCAGGAGAACTAATAATATTGTCACTGAACAAGTAATTGCTGGCAGGTTCACTAATATTATATTGAATGGAGAGATTATCTGAAGCACGGTCACCATCAAGATATAAAAAAGGCTTGTAGGTCATTTTATCTAAAACATGTAGTGGAAAATTGTGAAGGACATTGTCATTTAAGAGACTAGCAAGATCAAAATTATTTAAGTTGTGGAAAGGAAATACCTTTTGTTCCATTAACAAAGGATGATATTTACTGGACACGTCAGTAGAACAGAGCTACTGTATAGATACCTGTTGATCTACTTCTTGTGCTTACTTCTGAGGTTTTTCTGTAGTTGAAGTGCGTGTGGCGTCGAGTCCCGTGGAGTCGAAGCCTTCCTGCCCACACCAGACGCCCCAACACCAGCAGGACGCGTTTTGTCAGTGCCAGCACGAGCGCCCTCACGGCCCGCCTCCCCAGTAGCACCAGGAAGCGGAGCCATGTCACCAGCCGGCTGAGCACCAAGGCCCACTGCGGCAAGTGCAGTGAGGTCCACGGCAGCAGCAGCAGGTGAAGATCCACCACCACCACGTCCACCAGCCCCGGACAGCTCACGACTGGTTGTTCGGGCAGGGTTACTACCAAGGGTCAGGTCAGCAGCACCACTAGATGTCTCTCCGCCGACTGAAGCTTCACCCCAGGGTCGATCCCTCTTGTCCTTGATGATGAGTTTGTTGTGCTTGAAGAAGGCTATCTTTCCTTCAGATCTTGCTTGTTTGAAGGCTGGCATTTGACTTCTCTTCACCTCCTGTGAGGCAGGACAGAGATCTTCATTGATGAACACTCCCGAGCCTTTCAATTTCCTTTGTATTACGCATCACTGCTTCACGGTCTTGGAATCTTTCAAATCGGGCAATTATTGTTCGTGAGTACGGCCAACCAACAGTGCCGACCCTGTGCGCTCGTTCTAGGTCCATGGGTGGAAGTTCCAACTTGTTTTGCAAGAGGGATGACACGAGGGCAGCAGTCTGTTCCCATGATTCACCGGCTGTTTCGTTAAGGCCGGTGATGCGCAAATTATTACGACGGCTGTAGTCGTCTTGATAGTTGAGACGCTGAACAAGCTCCTTTGCACATCCCTTGAGATCATTGACTGTTGTTTCTTTATCAGAGTTTGACTTGCGTACCGCTTTCAGATCTTCTTTAAGTCGAGTACTTCAGCTTGAGTAAACTCTAAACTTCTTGTTAGCTCTTGTATCCTTGACTCCAAACTACTTACTCGTGCCTTAAACTGCTCCACAACAATATCCAGAGCGCTCCGAAAAGCTTGGTTCTGTGAGTCCAGTAGCAGCTTTATTGCAGTGGAATCCATGGTTGCAGAGTGGCAAAAGTATATCTCACTGGTGCCACTAAGTCCAGAGAGAGAGAGAGGAAGAGAGAGAGAGAGAGAGAGAGAGAGAGAGAGAGAGAGAGAGAGAGAGAGAGAGAGAGAGAGAGAGAGAGAGAGAGAGAGAGAGAGAGAGAGAGAGAGAGAGAGGAGTGTGAGAGAGAGAGAGAGAGAGAGAGAGAGAGAGAGAGAGAGAGAGAGAGAGAGAGAGAGAGAGAGAGAGAGAGAGAGAGAGAGAGAGAGAGAGAGAGAGAGAGAGAGAGAGAGAGAGAGAGAGAGAGAGAGAGAGAGAGAGAGAGAGAGAGAGAGAGAGAGAGAGAGAGAGAGAGAGAGAGAGAGAGAGAGAGAGAGAGAGAGAGAGAGAGAGAGAGAGAGAGAGAGAGAGAGAGAGAGAGAGAGAGAGAGAGAGAGAGAGAGAGAGAGAGAGAGAGAGAGAGAGAGAGAGAGAGAGAGAGAGAGAGAGAGAGAGAGAGAGAGAGAGAGAGAGAGAGAGAGAGAGAGAGAGAGAGAGAGAGAGAGAGAGAGAGAGAGAGAGAGAGAGAGAGAGAGAGAGAGAGAGAGAGAGAGAGAGAGAGAGAGAGAGAGAGAGATGTAGAACGACAGCAAATAAAGAGGCGAGGGAGTTAGGGAGGATTCTATTAATGTAATTAATTATTTTATATATATATATATATATATATATATATATATATATATATATATATATATATATATATATATATATATATATATATATATATATATATATATATATATATATATATATATATATATATATATATATATATATATATATATATAAGAAAATGTTACATTAAATTAGAGTATAATTTAAAATACACACCCAGTAAATAATCGTAGATTAAAAATGTATGGCTCTAAAACTATCGTAGAATAAATAACATAATAGGTTATTAGAATAGTAAAACTAAAGTGAAGTAATACAAACTTCCCAAGTAAAGGTTATGTTTAAATGCAAGCACGTATTGCAATTTATTCTGATAATAACACCAGTAAATCATCGCAGAATAACGATATACAGGAAAAGAAAAGAAACGACACAAGAAAAAAAGTAAATAGAGTGAAACGAACAGACACACAAAATACTGTCTGTGCCGTGTTGTCTGTCTGCCTTTGTCTCGCCTCTCTCTCTCTCTCTCTTTTAAGCTGACGAATCTATAGTACACAACATATTTGTATTTCGCCGACGACACTTTATGTGATCGTTCGAGTAGCATATGTTTCAATGTGCACTTTTTAGGGCTTAAAATGTCACTTTTTCTCGTGCATTATTTCAAAAGCCCTTTACACTTGCTCACTGTGTATTTAGCATCACTAGTGGTGTGGGGCATGTTCTTCGCCACCTGTGAGCAGCCACTTTACCTGCTGGTGGACATTTCCTCACTGTTGGCCCTGCTGCAGTGAATGTGTTCCACAGGCGGGACACCCTGGAGGTGAAGGTCCGTTGGTGTTGGTTGGCGTGACCTCGGCATTTCGACCTGCTCGTGGCTGGAGAGTACCGTTCTCGTATCTCTCACAGCCTCTCGCGGGGGGAGCCTCAGCCTCGCCAGGTGTGGTACTCCTTGTACCTGGGCCTTGTGGAACACCACCAGCGCAGCGACGTCCCGGCGGTGCTCCAGAGTGTCTAGATGTATAATATCCTGAGGGGGCGGCTGGGGGTTGTTCTCCTGTAACAGTCGCTGCACCCGTCGCTCCACCTTGTCCAGTCTGCAGGTGTGTGGCAGCGCTGGACATCCAGGTCAGAGGCCCGTACTCCAGGTAGGATCTTACCTGGGCCTTGTAGAGGAGCATAATTCCTCGCTTGTCGAGGAAATTAGCCACTCTACGAAGGGCAGAGACACGTAGGGAGGCTTGGTGGCGACGTGTTTCAGGTGGCGGTCGAAGCGCAGCTCGGTCCAAGTCCACCTGAGGATCCTGACGTAATCCTGGAGCGGGAGGGTGACGGAGCCAAACATCACCCTTCCTTCGACAGCTTGTGTGGCTGCCGGGGACCGAGAGATCACCATCGCCTGAGTCTTCTCAGGAGCAAAGTTCACCTGCCAGCGCTCCCCCCACTCCCGTATCAAGCGTAGTTGCTGGTTGACCTCAGCAACCGCTTGCTGGCTTTCTTGGCGAGGGTAGGAGAGGGAGAGCGCAGTCGTCATTCTCTCTCGTCCCTTTTCTCCCATCTTCCCTCCTTCCCTCCCTTCTTCCCTTCCTCCCTCCTCACCTTCCATCATCCTTCAGTTTAAATCCCCTCCCTCTCTCATCGCCTCTCCTTCCTCCCTCCCTTCCCTCCCCTTCTCTCCCCTTACCCACAGGAAACACCCCAACCTTTCCCCCTTAGTCTGTTTCTGGCCTTGCAGTGTAGTGGTTAGCATAGCCGCCTCTAGAGCGGAAGACCCGGGTTTGAGTCCTGGCAAGTTCAAAATAGTGGTGAAAGTTATTTTTCTTTTATTATTATTATTATTATTATTATTATTATTATTATTATTATTATTATTATTATTATTATTATTGTTATTATTGTTATTATTATTTTTATTGTTATTATTATTGTTATTATTATTATTATTATTATTATTATTATTATTATTATTATTATTATTATTATTATTATTATTATTATTATTATTTTTATTATTTTTATTATAATTATTATTATTATTATTATTATTATTATTATTATTATTATTATTATCATTATCATTATTATTATTATTATTATTATTATTATTATTATTATTATTATTATTATTATTATTAATATCATTAATGTTATTATTATTTTTTATAATAATATTATATTGTATAATTATATATATATCTATATTTACATCTATCCATCCATTCATCTATCTATCTATCTATCTATCTATTCATCTATCCATCTATCCATTCATCTATCTATCTATCTATCTATTCATCTATCTATCCATCTATATATATATATATATATATATATATATATATATATATATATATATATATATATATATATATATATATATATATATATATATATATATATATATATATATATATATATATATATATATATATATATATATATATATATATATATATATATATATATATATATATATATATATATATATATATATATATATGTTATTCATAATTAATCTTTTAGATAAAGAAAAAAAATAAAAAAAAGATATAAAGGTCACAAAGGCTTGGGTCGGTCTTCTCTGGCGAGTCCGCCTCTCTCATCAACTATTTCCAAAGGTCACAAAGAGGTTAAACGGGTTCTCATGAGTTTTTATTCACGTTCATGTTACAGAACCTTCGTCAATACCACCAGGGTCGTAAGCTACCCGTGGAGGTGCCTACGACTCCTGCGAAAGCCTTGTTAAATGTGTGTTTGGCCGCCGAAATGTTTGCCAAGACAGGACCACCTTTCTCGCGTCACGCGGAGCACTGGGGTTCGAATCTTCTTCCTTCGACTCCTTACATCCCAGTGTGATGAGGCTCTCGCCACTAGTTTTTATATTGCTGCAACAACGTGCAGGAAAACACGTAGACGATAGCAACCTCATGATTTATCGTCGAAAAAACAGTAAAACGAAACATTGAACAGGGCAGCGACATGTTTGATTAGAAAAAAAAAGTAAATTGTCGTAGAAAAAAAGTAATCCGAGATAGTTTTAATACAAGATCATGTTATATGAAGAAAACGTAAAAAAGTAAATTATCACATAAAACCGTAAAACGAGACAAACTTAGTATGTGAATATGTAGGAAGAAACGTAAAATGAACATTCAGTTATCGTTGCAGAAACAGTAAAATGCTAATTTCAATATGGGAACATGTAAGAAACTGAAATTGTACAGTAAACTACCGTAGACTTTGAGATAAACAGTCAGTAAGTGATCGTAGATTAATAAATGCATGACACTAAAACTGTCGCAGAATAAAGACAATTTTAGGCTATTAAAACAGTAAAACGAGACAAACAATACTAACTCATTAATTAGACGTTAATTTTCAGTACAAACAAGTATAACGCTATGTACAGAAAAAACACAAAAATAAAATCAATCAATTAGTCAACGGAGGCATACGTTGGGGGGCGCGTCGCCCACCCTACGACGCCAGGTCTGCAAATTCTCCGGCGGGTCTCCATGCAGGCTGTAAAGTGTCGCAAAACAAAGATATACAACAAAAGAAAATAAATTACATGGGAAAAAAATAAATACGATGAACCGAACCAACATTCTAAATAACTATATAAAGAAATAATAACGTGACAATTCACTAATGGAAGGGGGTGAGGCCAACACACGAACACACAGTTCGTAAAAAAATAAAACGAAATGTTGCTGAACACGATAAAGGTGATCACTACGAAAGAAAATGTAAAATAAAGTGTTGTAAATAAAATAATAACAACTAAAGTACATAAAAGCGAAATAGATCTTAATAAATAATTAAAAGAAAGAAAACTGACAACCAACGTACAGGAAAAGTACGTAAAATTAAGAAAGCGAGATAGCACAACACGAAAATCAATAAATCAAGTAGAAAAATATTATTATAACGTGTTTGTTGACCGAATTTCAGACATGTCTTGAGGCTCAACATCCATCCAGGCCACTCGTTGGTCTGTCTGTTTACCTGTCTGTCTTATGCACTCTCTCTCTCTCTCCTGTTCATTATTTCATGCACAGTTTTCTTTCTCTCTCCTAAAGCTCACCTTTATCAAGTATTTCATTCTCTCCCTCTGTCGTTTTCTTCATTCTCCGCCCACCTTCGCCGTTTTCGTTTCTTTCTGTCCTTTCTCCTCTTTATCGGTTATTCTATTTCACTCTTTCTTTCCTTCCTTCCCCTCGTCCTATACTGTGTTTCTTTTTTTCGTCTCTCTCGACCCTCGCAGAAATGATATCATGTACGGGTTTTTCTTTTCTCAGTGTTCAGGTCTTGTTTTATATATATTTCTTTAAGGTGTGTGTGTGTGTGTGTGTGTTCTTCCTTGCGTGCGTACTAAATGGAAAAGGACGTACTAATAGGTTAATAATATACCCAAATCGATCTTTTTTCTTTTCATTTGAGGAATTTTCTCGCGCCCATTTTTGTTAACTTTTCCCTAGATGATTTATGCGCCCAAGACCATCTCGCCTCACCCCTTCTTCTTCCTCCTCCTCCTCCTCCTTATCCTCCTCCTCCTCCTCCTCCTCCTCCTCCTCCTACTCCTCCTCCTCCTCCTCTTAATCGTCCTCCTCCTCCTCATACTCTTCCTCCTCATACTCTTAGTCCTCTTTCTCCTCCTTCTCCCAGTCCTATTTTTCCTCCTCCTCCTCCTCTTCCTTCTCCTCTTCCTTCTCTTTATCCTCTACCTCATACTCATCGTCCTTCTTCTCCTCCTCCTCCTCTTCATCATATTTATCATCACACTCATCCCCATCTTCCTTCTCTCCTGTCCCCTTCTCCTCCCCCCTGCCTCCTCCTCCTCCTCCTCCTCCTCCTCCTCCTCCTCCTCCTCCTCCTCCCGTGACCCTCCTCCAGTACCTCTTCCGGGGCTCTTGGTCTGCACATGACGTGGCGGCGGATTATTTCTGAACAAGTTTCCGAAGAGGTGCAGGTTGTGGGAGGGGCTTGGAATTTCCTCTCCTCCTCCTCTTCCTCCTCCTCCTCCTCCTCCTCTTCCTCCTTCTCCTCCTCCTTCTCCGCTGCCTCCGTCACCATCGTCGTCGTCGTTTTTTCGCCTTCTTTGGGGTCGTTGTTGTTGGTGGTGGTGTTGTTTTGTTTATTTATTTTTGGTCGTACTATTTTCTATCATCATTTTTACTACTACTACTACTACTACTACTACTACATAAATGATACCTCCACCCATGTTTATTTTCCCGACACATAATCATGGAGGGCTCCATAGCTTGGAGGTCATTAGCCCCAACTCTGTTCGCTAATGACTGTGGCATCCAACCATATCACTAATACTACCTGACACTAAATCACCTATCATCTATTACGTCTAGATCCCCCTTTCCTTCCCTACTCAAGTCACTCCCGACCCACCCTAATGTCACTCTCCACCACTGTGGCTTCATAGTCCATATTGGAGATGGTGGTGGCTTTTGGGCCAGAGTGTCTGGTGCCCCTGAGACATAGGATGGCCGACCTGAGCAGGGAGAACGAGAGGCAACACCTCATCCAGGCGACAACGTGGCTCCTTGGCTGTTGCTTCTTTTCTGAGATTAGTTCCGCGAGGCGTGTGTAGAAGCATTGGGCCCTGGGACCCATCCCGCCGGATGTGGTGAAGACGAGGGGGGTGAAGCTGCCCTGATCCACATGTTGGATTCTTTCACCGTATGCCCTTGTCTTCTCCTGCTCGTTCCTGTGGTGGGCGGCTTGCAGGGGCAGCTCACGGTGACAGGCAGCCATCGGGTCGAATATGCGGATGTCCATGAACGCCCGCTGTCCGCGCACCCAGAATCCGCGGGCACTTACATCCACCCGTGCCTCCTGTGAGGTATTGGCTGTCCTGTACCGGTGTTCGCCGTCCAGGGGAAGCAGGGCCGGCTCTACTACTACTACTACTACTACAGCTTCTATTATTACTACTACTACTACAACTACTATTGTTACTACTACAACTACTACTACTACTACTACTACTACTATTATAACTACTACTAATCCTAAGATGTGACATGTATATTATTACTGATATATTGAAGATATGCTCATCAATGATACATTCGTCAAGTCAACAGGTGTGTGTGTGTGTGTGTGTGTGTGTGTGTGTGTGTGTGTGTGTGTGTGTACAGGTGAGCCTTGTCGTTGATATTCACTCTTTGATGTTTTTAATCACGGCCGTCACCCATCTCTTCATCTAACCTCACCCACCTTTCACCCACCCCTCTGTTCATCCACTCCCATACCCACCCCTCACAAACCATTTCACCAGGCTCACCCATCCTTTCTCCCATCCCTTCACTCTCTCTCTCACTTACCCTCTCACCCATCTCTTCATCTAACCTCACCCACCTTTCACCCACCGCTCTGTTCATCCACTGCCTTACCCACCACTCACAAACCCTTTCACCAGGCTCACCCATCCTTTCTCCCATCCCCTCACTCTCTCTCTCACTTACCCTCACTCATCCATCTCTTCACCTAACCTCACCCACCTTTCACCCACTCTTACTTACCCCTCTCACCCATCTCTTCACCCACCTTTCACCCTCCCCGGAACGTGTTATCATGCGCGAGTTTGTGTCTTTAAGCAGCGAGACAGAGGAGGGAAGGTTAATAAGGGGATAAAATATAAAAAATGAAGGGTCGTGGAAGGTTGTTTAGTATTATATTATTCAGTTATAATTTGATGATAATGTAATGTTTGAATTATCTTTTAAACTTTCTATCAAGAGAAAAATGTCTTTTTTTAAGTTAAATATTTTTGCATATTTTTTGAAAAAAATAGATAAAGAGCATTTTTAAAAAATTACTAAAAATATGAAAATAATAAAAAAAGACATTTTTCTCTTGATAGAAAGTTTAAAGAAAGATGAAATTTCAAAACCATATATTACACATTACGATTTATCATCAAATTATGGAACTGGACGCTTATACATTATAATGGTAATGATACTGCTAGAACCCAGCCATAATTATTAAACAGAATAAATGATGAGCGCGTGGTGATCGTGGTTTAATAGTGCAGGGAAGGGATGGTCCGTTTGAAATATCCGCATGTTTTTTGCTGACGATATTTTGTAGTGTGAAGTGTTTGGATAATTCTTTTTTTTTTTAGCGCTTTTTATTTGTCGGACACGAAAGGTAATGGATCAGTATAGGTGTGTGTGTGTTATAGTCTGATCTGCAGAACAAACACTTTGCCCGACGTAGTTTTCACACACACACACACACACACACACACACACAGACACACACACACACACACACACACACACACACACACACGTCTCTCTCTCGTCGAGCAACAAAATGATCCCTTCCTTGCGTAACAAATCCTACAAAGAAAGGCTTTCCACCCTTAACATGTTCTCTTGAGAAACGTCGCCTGAGGAAAACTGATCGAATGTTTTAAAATACTTAATGGTTTCACGAATGTAGACAGAACAAAATTGTTTATGATCGATGACACTTTGCGAACGAGGAACAATGGCACAAAACTCAAATGTAGACAAGTAAATTCAGACTGCACCAAATTTTTCTTCACCAACGTTGTAGTGCGAGAATGGAATAAGCTCCCATCATCAGTGGTCCAGTGTAACACGATTGACTCCTTTAAAAACAAGCTCGACCGTCACTTCCTTCAACTTAATATTAACTAGAGTAGAAAAGCAACGTTTTGGAGCCATCTGATTAATGTAAAATCACTTAGGTTTAAGGACAGACCACCTAGTCTGGACCATGGGGTCTGTGTGGTCTGATTTTCTATGTAAATCTATGTCTCTCTCTCTCTCTCTCTCACACACACACACACACACACACACACACATAGCGAAAAGTAAGCAGAAATGTGTGACTCGTGACCTAATCCATTCTGGGCGTCGCTTCCTCTCCTCACCCTCGCCTCCTACGTCACGGCCACTTCCTTCCCCCCCTTCCAGCCTCTTAGCCCGGGGTACTCAGCGCCGGGCCGGGGAGGCGTGACAGGCCCCGCTACTTCAGCACGCAGACACCCGCCTCCGAGGTTCTTAGGCGCAGTACAGGCACCCTGAAAAAGTTCCTTCCTTCGTCTCTTAATTAGGGTGTTACTTTTCTGGTCTTTTGTAGCCATATACGTACTTAACCATTTCCGCGCCCAGACACACATATTTGACAAGGCTTTCGTAGTTGTGGGCATTTTCAGGAGTAGTTTGATGACCCAGGTGGGAGTCTGACCCTTCTTCCTTTTCATGAATCTAAAATACCACTCATGAGGACCCGACTGGTCTCCTGTTTGGCCTTTGAGAATAGTTGTTGTGAGGGGTGGAAGCGTCTTGCAATACCGACCTTAGTGTTTAGGGACTGTTAACATGGTGATTATGGAGCTTTGTGTTTGTGTTTGTTGGTATGTGGATGGAGATGCTGTAGGTGTAATAATGATGATGATAATAATAATAATAATAATAATAATAATAATAATAATAATAATAATAATAATAATAATAATAATAATAATAATAATAATAATAATAATAATAATAATAATAATAGTAATCGGTTTATTTAGGAATTGCAGCCATTATGTTGAAAATGTACATATTATGATTACATTATGAATAACTATAATAAAAATGTTAGGTATGAAAGGTGTGTGAGGGAAGGAAGTCTAAATTAACGGTTTGAAAGATGTGAGTATTCTTGAGGGTGGAGGAGGAGGAGGAGTGCGGTGTGGATGTGAGCGATGAGGCGGGAAGTTTTTTTTTTTATATATACCAAGTTAGCGCTGTGGAAATAGTGGCTCTGCATGGCATGATACATTCTCCACTTGCATGAAATTATAGGTATTAATAAGTCTATTCATATATAATAACAAGCAATATTTTTCTCGTTATATACTGGCGCTCTTTTTGTAATATTTGTTTATTTATTTTATTTTCAAGTGAGCCAAGTGAAAATAAGAAACCGTTAATTATAGCTATTTAATTCTGTGATAAACGACTTTTTGTTGTGTATCGAAAAATAACAGATGAAACATATAGAAACAAACCATAACTAACGTCAGTGAGATATCTCATTGTGTAAGACTCGTGAGGTTGTGTTAGTGTTTCCATGAGTATCAAGACACCTCTCCACCCTAAACTGACCTCCTCTGACCCCTCGTTCTCTGTTCTTTCGTCGGAGCAGCGTCTGGCGGGCTTTTCTGTTGCCTCTTTGCCCTTGAGCTGCCTACCTTGATGCAAAAACAAAAACATGAGCTTAATGATAGTTTGAGAGGGCTTCTGCACCTTGAACGTGAAAACACTCATGAGAACCTGACTAATCTCCTTTGTGGCCTTGGGAAATAGATGTTGAGAGCCGAAAGCGACTGAGAATACTCGCCTAGGATTCACACCTGAGTTCACGGCAAATCAGGCACACGCGCTCCCGTTCTGGCGCCTCACGATATTGGAAGTCTTGGTACGCATTCTCAGAGAGCGATCAGTCTGGCATTCACGGAACCTCGGAGGACAGCACGGCTCGTCCCTATGCATGGAATCAACCCCCTCTTGAGTTCGATTTAGACTGAAAGCATTCGGCGAAGGTTGGACGTGCGGAGTCGTCCGTCGATGACTTAAGCCCCGTTCACACTGTGCCGACTCTGGGCCACGACTACCCACGACTCTAGGGTACACGAGGTCTTGGGTGTTGATGTGAAAGGGTCGGGCATGTCTTGAAAGAGGTCTTAAAACTGTTGCCGAATGCTGCGCCGACGTCGTGACGGGAGTCTGGAGTCGTGAGGGTTAGCACGACATGCTGGTAACTAGTTGGCCGAATGTCTCAGACAGTCGGCAAATCACCAAGACACCAATAAAACTTTTCCCCCCTTCTTGGAGCGTGGGAACCAACTTGTCAAATGGAAAAGTCGCTGGGTTGTCGTGGCCCAGAGACGGCACAGTGTGAACGGGGTTTTGCTCTGAGGGAATCAAGGAATGGAAGAGTCTTGGGGCTGCCATAGTAGCCTAAGATCATTGATTGTCACTTGAAGAGAGAGAGAGAGAGAGAGAGAGAGAGAGAGAGAGAGAGAGAGAGAGAGAGAGAGAGAGAGAGAGAGAGAGAGAGAGAGAGAGAGAGAGAGAGAGAGAGAGAGAGAGAGAGAGAGAGAGAGAGAGAGAGAGAGAGAGAGAGAGAGAGAACGAACTCGAAATGCGAAACCTGGAGTTATTACAGCCATATTTAGACCTTGTATATATTTTGCATTTCTCTCAGTATGAGCCGGGGCGGTGAGCGCAGGGCCAGGCGTCTGCTCGGCGAATAATCCCATTCAATACTTGGATTAAAACTTAACCTCCATCGCTCAAGCAGTCTCGGTAAGTCGCTTAATTAACATTAGGGAAAGGAGGGTATTAGTATTTCTTTTCTCTCAAATTTAAGGTGTTTTGGGAATTATGGCCGGCAAGTTCAGGCGTGGTGGTCGTACTCGCAGGGAGGAAATGGTTTTGCTCTGCCTCCAGGGGCCGATCATTCATTATTCCAAGGACTCAAGGAAATTTTATGGTTGCGACTCCGACTCCAGAGTAAATATTAAAAACTCATTCACTTTCCAGGAACTGGATTGTAATTTTCTTATTTGCTCAAGAGTCGTCCACAGAGAGAACCATTCTTTATTTATTGTGTGATTTAACATTTCTCTCTCTCTCTCTCTCTCTCTCTCTCTCACACACACACACACACACACACACACACACACACACACATATATGCTGTTCTGGGGGAATAATTTTCCGTGTTTGAATCTATGTATTATGTAAGTATATGTGTATGCGTATGTACATACACGTATTCATATGTCCGTATTTTTTGTATACAAAGTCTCTATTTATGTACATGTGTATGCGTTGGTATAAAAACTGTACCTAAGTAATATCTACTTTGTTAATCTACTATATTTGTATTATATTAGTTTTGCCAGTGCTGCCTGTTAATCATTTTTTATTACAAACTCGTCTGTATAAGAGCGCCTGCTGGACAGCCCTTGTAAATGTTGTTCATTATTGTTATTTATTTGGGTCATGTAGAAGGGAAATAAATTTACTTTACTTCACTTTACACACACACACACACACACACACCACACTACTACTACTACTACTACTACTACTACTACTACTACTACTACTACTACTACTACTACTCAATACATCACAAACAGCTTCCCTCCCTTGACGTGTACACTCCTGACCCTTCACGCCGTGCATACTGACGCTAACTTTCCCCCCAGCCGCCTCGAAGCACTCCAACTTGGTAATTCTTTAATGCATACCACGGCGCCTCCTTTCCCCTCCTCCCTCGGCCGTCTACACCCGCATAGCTACAGTGCACGGAGGGGCTCTTGAGTGTCATATTCTTCAAACATTCCTGCGCCCAAGCTCACATAGCTGACAAGGTTTTCGTAGGAGTTTTGAGCTTTTTCATGAGTTGTTTTATGGCCCTGGTGGTAGTTTGACCTTCTGTACCCTGAACCTGAAAAAAATACTCTTTAGAACCCGACTGATCTTTTTGGCCTTTGGAAATAGTTGATGTGGGAAGCGGAAGCGTCCAAGCTAACATTTTTGACAAGGGTTTCATCGGAGTTTTTAGCATTTCCAGGAGTAGTTTTATGGCCCTGGTGGTAGCTTGACACTTCTTCTGTACCATGAACCTAAAGAAACACTCATTAGAACCCAACTGATCTCCTTTTTGGCCTTTGGAAATAGTTGATGTAAGAAGCGGAAGCGTCTGAGAATTCCATCCCGTCTCTCCCTCACTTCGCCTCCTGCCCGCCCGGTCCACTTCCCGCGACAACACTCACCGCCATTTGCATAGCGATAACGACTCGTCTCTCTCGTAATGAAAAACTGTGTCTGCTGGATATGATTAGCTCGAGTTTTCCTGCTGTTTGAGGGTCGTTCTAGGCAGCACCGGCGGCACTCAGCACTCAGCACCAGGGAACTTTGGAGCGAGATAATCTGCATTTTTCGCATGATTATCAGCCTCCCGGGGCAGTGTAATGGTGGCTGCAACCTTAACTCGGGGCAGTGCTCGTTGGCGTTAGTGTTGCTAAAAGTTCCAGCGTTTACTTAATTAAAAGGAGAACAAGAAGTGAGAGGAAAAAAGAAAAAAAGGGAAAGAACAAAACAAACGATGGAAAAGAAAATCATAAATAAAGAAACAGTAGGATAAAGAAATACCGAAATAAATTATAAAAAGGATCAAGGAAGGGAATCATACACAGGATCACAATATCAAGCAAAAGAATGAAAAGAAAGAGTTGAGCCTAAGTAACTACGTCTCAATAACAGTTCCAGACCTCTCCTGCTGTGAAAAGGATTTGGGTGTGCGAGTGACCTTCCCTCCGACCAAGAAATTATTATATTACCACAAATGCCAGCCTTTGATAGAATGACCTCCTAAGTGAGTAGCGGGCTTTTTTTCACATTTGTTCCCTTTTTTTATGTCCTTGAACTGACTCCTCTGCTGTAAAAAAAAAAGTAACTGCGCATTAAATACCAATTCTAGACCTGTCCAGGTGCTGAAAGGATTACGTTGTGCATGTGAGCTCTGACCTTGGACCCAGAAATCATTGTGTTACCGCATATGGCAGCCTTTGATAAAATGATCCCTAAGTAACTGCACCCTAAGCAACAGTTCTTGACCTCTCCAGCTGTGAAAAGGATTCGGGTGTGCGAGTGAGCTCTTCCCTCCGACCAAGAAATTATTATATTACCGCACATGCCATCCTTTGATAGAATGATCTAATTAACTGCACGCTAAAGAACAGTTCTTGACCACTTGAGCTGTGAAAATGATTTGGGTGTGTGAGTGCATGCGCTCTTACTTGGACCCTGAAATCATTGCATTACCGCATGTCACCCCTTGATAAAATAACCCCTGAGTAGCCACATCACAAAAAACAGTTATTGACCACTCCACTTGTGAAAGAGATTTGGGTGTGCGAGTGTAGCTGTGTGGGGGCTTGCTCGGGGAACCGTCAGGGGTGGAGGCGGGTGAGTGAAGCGACGCGGCCCCGGCATATGCTCCCCGTAAGTTAGTTAGTAACTGAGCTTCTACCTTCGACCCAGAAAGCATTATATCACCGCCAGAAACATCATAAATAGAGTCTTAAGTTTTATTTCGATAAGAAACATAATAGGGTCGTATTATAAAACATTTTGTCGCCCAAGCACCCGTTTTTGACAAGGCTTTCGTAGGAGTTGTGAGCATTTCCAGGGATAGTTGTATGACCCTGGTGGTAGTTTGACCCTTCCTCTGTACCATGAACCTAAAGAAACACTCATGAGAACCCGATTGACCTTCTTTTTGGCCTTTGGAAATAGTTGATTTGAGTGGTGGAAGCGTCTAGCAATAACGACCTATGGTCGGTGTTCAGGTTCCTCTTTCCTATACAGCTCTTGACCACTCCAGCTGTGAAAGGGATTTGAATGTGCGTGTGAGCTCTGACCTTTGAGCTAGAAATCACTGTATTACCCCCAGAAACCGCACAAATAGGTCGGTATTCTCAGACTCTTCCGCTTCTCACGTCAACTGTTTCCAAAGGCCAAAAATGAGATCTATCGGGTTCTCATGAGTGTTTTTAACGTTCCAGGTACAGAAGAAGTGTGTGGGCCATACAGCTACCTCTGTAAATGCCCAAAACTCCTAGGAAAGCCTTGTCAAATGTGTGCTTTGGCCCCGAAATGGTTAAGAATACGGCCCATGGAGTCTTACATTTTATTTCTGAGATAATTTATTATATTCAGTTTCGTCTTACCTTGCTGAGGGGGAACGACCGTCAGGATAATTTTTGCACCATGAATGTATTTCCAGATTAATGCGATGTAAAACTCTTGCTAGGACGTAGCTTCAAAAAGTCTTCCATGGACCACTGCCGACATGCCGAGTAGCTTGAGTGAGTGTATTCGGCCTCCTCAGAGTGGTCAGGGAAATAGCTTGGGTCAGGGTCAGCGCAACTTAACTCCCTCAACTTAATATTTACTAAAGTAGAATTGCAAAGTCTTGGCGGCATTTGATTGATATAACTTCACTTCGGTTTAAGGACACACCCTCTACATAGTTTGAACCATAGAGTCTGTGTGGTCCAAGTATCTATGTAAATCTGTGCATCTCCGACCCACCACCACCATCACCACTACCACCACAACCACCATCACCACCACCATCACCACCACCACTAACACTGCATACTCTGGCGCAGCACAAATTAAGTGAGACTTTTTCACTACCATTCCGCCGGCCCGTTTGTGTGTGTGTGTGTGTGTGTGTGTGTGTGTGTGTGTGTGTGTGTTAGATTGCCTGTCTATATGTCGGTCTGTGTGTTTGTTTGTTGGATTAGATGGCCGTGGTGAACCTCTCTTTTTTACTCTCTCTCTCACACACACACACACATACACACACACACACACACACACACACACACACACACACACACACACACACAGGATAGTTTTTTTTAATAATAACTTTTAGTTTCCTTTTTCCTTCTCTCTCTCTCTCTCTCTCTCTCTCTCTCTCTCTCTCTCTCTCTCTCTCTCTCTCTCTCTCTCTCTCTCTCTCTCTCTCTCTCTCTCTCTCTCTCTCTCTCTCCCCTCCGCCTCTCCTCTCCTCCTTCACCTTCTCTCCCGACTCATAAATCCCCACGACTGATTCTCTCCCAGGAACTAATTTCTTAACTGCTTTCCGCTCCTGCTGCCGCCTCCTCCAGTGTGCGGGGGAGGCGTCCTGAAGTGATTCCTTTCCTTATTACTTTGTTTCTTGCACTACAACGGCACAGCCCCGGGGCGATATTCTCAGACGCTTCCTCCTCTCACGTCAACTGTTTCCAAAGACCGAAAAGGGGATTAATCGGGTTCTAATGAGTGTGGTTTTTCACGTTCATGGTCCAGGAGAAGAGTCACACTACCATGAGGGACATAAAACTACCTCTGGAAATGCCCAAAACTCCCACGAAAGTCTAGTCAAATATGTGAGCTTGGGCGCCGAAATGTTTAAGAATATGACCTAAACAACCCATCAGGAGGCCGAAAAGATCAGTCGGGTTCTAATGAGTGTTTCATCAGGTTCATGGTACAGAAGAAGGGTCAGACTACCACCAGGAACAAAACTACTTTTGGAAATGCCAAAAAACTATGAAGGCCTTGTCAAATGTGTGAGCTTGGACGCTTCCTCCTCTCACATCAGCTATATCTAAAGGTCGAAAAGGAGATAAAATGGGTTTACATAAGTGTTTCTTCGCGTTCATGGTACAGAAGAAGGGTCAGACTACCACCAGGGACATACAACTACCTCTGAAAATGACAAAAACTCTTACGAAAGTTTAGTTAAATATGTGAGCTTGGGCGCCGAAATGTTTAGGAATATATGACCCAAACAACCCATCAGGAGGCCTAAAAGATCAGTCGGGTTCTAATGAGTATTTCCTCGGGTTCATGGTACAGACGAAGGGTCAAACTACCACCTGGAACATAAAACTACCCTTGGAAATGCACAAAACTATGAAAGCCTTGTCAAATGTGAGAGCTTGGACGCTTCCTCCTCTCACATCAACTATATCTAAAGGTAGAAAGGGAGATAAAATGGGTTTACATGAGTGTTTTTTTCACGTTCATGGTACAGAAGAAGGGTCAGACTACCACCAGGGTCAAAAAACTACCCCTGGAAATGCAGCAACCCCCCACGAAAGCACAATTAAATGTGAGCATATGAGCGACGACGCGTTTAAGGAAGTGGTCCCTGGCATTTTTAAACGGGGTAACTCCTGCGCCGCCCCCTTATCCCGCCCGTACCTTTCACCTTAGTCTCGCTCCCTCGTCCCAGCCTCCGCCGCTCCCCCGCGTCTCATTATCTGTTCAGCCACGTGGATTCACCCTTAGACCCTCGCTCCGTCCCTCCTCTTATACCGCCCTCCTCTCCTCCTTAGTCTCTTTCCATTCTCCCTCCTCTTCTGCCCTTTCTCTCCTTCCTTTCTCTCTCTCTCTCTCTCTCTCTCTCTCTCTCTCTCTCTCTCTCTCTCTCTCTCTCTCTCTCTCTCTCTCTCTCTCTCTCTCTCTCTCTCTCTCTCTCTCTCTCTCTCTCTCTCTCTCTCTCTCTCTCCATTTCTTTCTCCTCCTTTCCTCCTTTGTTTCTCTCCTCCTCTTCTGACTCCTCCTTTCCTTCCTTCGTTTCTCTCCCTCCTCTTGTTTCTCCCTCCTTCAGTCTTTCTATATCTCCATTCTCTTCTACCTCACTTTTTTCCTTTTCTTACTCCTCTTCTTCCTCCCTCATTAACCCTCTCCCTCTCTCTCTCTCCCTCAGTAAATCAAATTATCCCTCTATGCCACAATCACGGACCTCGACTCAAAATTATATTGAAATTGACGCGCTGTTCTCCGTAGACTTATTTTGATTTTGCCTCCTGATTTTTATTTATTTTTTTTTTATTTTGCTAACTGTGTGTGTGTGTGTGTGTGTGTGTGTGTGTGTGTGTGTGTGTGTGAGAGAGAGAGAGAGAGAGAGAGAGAGAGAGAGAGAGAGAGAGAGAGAGAGAGAGAGAGAGAGAGAGAGAGAGAGACACACACACACACACACACACACACACACACACACACACACACACACACACACAGTTAACCCGCTTTTCTGATTAAACTCTTCTTCCCTCTCCCTCACTTCCCCTAACACCAGTAAACACAGTAACCTTCTCTACCACTGGCCATGTAAGTCGCCTCTTCCATTTCCCTCACTCCCCTAACACCAGTAAACACAGTAACCTTCTCTACCACTGGCCATGTATTTCACGCCTCTTCCATCTCCCTCACTTCCCCTAACACCAGTAAACACAGTAACCTTCTCTACCACTGGCCATGTATTTCACGCCTCTTCCATCTCCCTCACTTCCCCTAACACCAGTAAACACAGTAACCTTCTCTACCACGGACGGACGGACGGACGGACGGACGGACGGAGAGAGAGAGAGAGAGATCGCGTTCTCATGAGTGTGTTTTCACGTTCATGTTACAGAAGCTTTTGTCACACTGCCACCAGGGTCACAAAACTACCACGGAAAGGCCCAACACACCCATACGAAAACACTGTCAACTATGTGTGTGTGCTTGGGCGCCGAATTGTTTAATAAGAATATTGCACTACTGGCTCCGACTGTTGGGAGGCTGCAAGGTGTATTGTCTTCCGTGAAGGTTGTGGCAGAGGAAGCCGGAGGAAAATATCATAGTGAACTCCCGGTGATGGAAGCATTATTCTCTCTACTGGGAAACGTGTGGGAAGGAATTGGTGGTAGTATAGTGGCTGGTTTTTGTTTGGTGTGTTGGTTTGAGTGAGTCCGTACAGAGGATTGGTTTGGTTGTGGGACGTGATGCTGTGAGTGAGGGAATCTCTGTGAAGGTAATGGATGGAGTGGTAAGGGTGTATGGATATGTTAGGAAGAGGCGGTAAATGTGTAATTAGGTGAGGTTATTTGGTGTGTTGGTTTGAACGAAT
The DNA here is from genome assembly GCF_024679095.1 of Eriocheir sinensis. Classification (NCBI taxonomy): domain Eukaryota; kingdom Metazoa; phylum Arthropoda; class Malacostraca; order Decapoda; family Varunidae; genus Eriocheir; species Eriocheir sinensis. The sequence continues at coordinate 39,255 of NW_026111619.1, read as the reverse complement.
TTGTACAAGAGTGAAGTGAAGGGCGGTGACAGTAATGGGTGGAGTGATAAGGGTCTATGGATATGTTAGGAAGAGGCGGTAAATGAATAGGTGGTTGTGTTGGTTTGCTGTGTTGGTTTGAGTGAGTTCGTACGAGAGAGTCGGTGAGGTTGTGGGACGTGGTGCTGTGAGAGAGTGGATATCGGTGATGGTAATGGATGAAGTGGTAAGGGTCTATGGATATGTAAGGAGGAGAGGCGGTAATGTGTAGTTAGGTGAGGTTATTTGATGTGTTGGTTTGAATGAGTTTGTACGAGAGAGTCGGTGAGGTTGTGGGACGTGGTGATGTGAGAGAGTGGATATCCGTGATGGTAATGGATGGAGTGATGAGGGTCTGTGGGCCTGTACAGAAAAGCGTCGTGAAATCTTGGCCATCGGAAGAAAACGTTACTGTGTTTACCGGTGTTGGATGAAGGCAAGAGGCACAAAATATGTGACCAAAGATAGAAAATGGATAGAGTGATGAGGGTCCATGGGCTATACAGAAAAGCGTCGTGAAATCTTGGCCATTGGAAGAAAACGTTACTGTGTTTACCGGTGTTGGATGAAGGCAAGAGCCATGGAATACGTGGACAAAAATAGAAAATGTTACTGGGTTTCCGTTGTTCGGGGGAGAGTTAGATAAAAGGAAGAGGCGTGAAATACATGGCTAGAGTTTTATTTATTTTTTTATTTATTTATTTTTTTTTTTACGTTGCTGCCTATTGCGCCGGTAGGCATCTTCCCGGTGGGGCCTGATGGTCGGCCCAGCCCGTTCTGGCGCAGGCGAGTGTTTATAGTGGCGCCATCTTGCATTACTGCGTTACTGTGTTTACTGGTGTTAGGGGGAGAATGTTAGATGGAAGAGGCGTGAAATACATGGCCAGTGGTAGAGGTTACTGTGTTTACTGGTGTTAGGGGGAGTGAGGGAGATGGAAGAGGCGTGGTATACAAGGCCAGTGGTAGAGAAAATTACTGTTTACTGGTGTTAGGGGAAGTGAGGGAGATGGAAGAGGCGTGAAATACATGGCCAGTGGTAGAGAAGGTTACTGTGTTTACTGGTGTTAGGGGAAGTGAGGGAGATGGAAGAGGCGACTTACATGGCCAGTGGTAGAGAAGGTTACTGTGTTTACTGGTGTTAGGGGAAGTTAAACAAGATGGAAGAGGCATGACATACGTGGCGAAAGGTAGATAATGTTATTGTGATTCCGGTGTTAGGAGGAAAAAGTTAGATGAGAGAGAGGCGGGAAATACGTAGCTGAGAGTAGAAAAGGTGTAATGTGTTTATTCGTGTTCGGGAGAGAAGTTACATGACCTCTTGCATATTTAAACGTGACCTTGATTAGAGATGAAGGAGATGAAGGAAAAAAGGTAGAGAAAGGTCAGCATAGAAGTAAACTGAGAGCAGATTGAGATTTTGACGGACTTTTGAGTGAACAGAAACAGACGATTTTAAAATGAGATATACATAGAGGAGGAGGGAAAGAACGTATTGGATAATGCTGAAGAGGGTTAGATGTATGTAAAAAACGAATTATCAAAAGAATGGGCGAGGAAGAGGTAGAGGATGGTCAAAGTAGAAGCATATTGAGGGCAGATTGTGGTGGAGTTTAGAGTGAATAGAAACAAAGGCTTTGGAAATGAGATACCAAAGAAATAGCAACAAACCAAAGATTTAGACCAAATAAACCAGAGAATATCAAAACGAAAAGAAGCAATATGGAACGTTCTTTGTATTGGAAAAAAGAATATCTCAGGGTGTGGCGCGGCGGTACATGCAAGGGAACAACAACTATAGTCCGACATATTTATGCAGTCAGTCTGGGTGTTGCCAGAGCCTCTTAACAGCTCTGACGCATCACCCGAATACACTCTCTCCCTCATGTGTCACCTACGTACTGCTTCAAATTTGTCAGCGCTGTGGCCAGAGAGCTCCCCGAACACCCCGCCCAAACTGATGTAAGAGCTCGGTCGGACTATAACAATGTACTACCAAGTGTAAGCCAATTTCCCTTTTGTAAGCCTTCATATATCCTTCTGTATCCGTGTGTCTATATAATCTTGTGAGGTAAGTCATGTTAAAACGCATTTGTATTGGGAAAGACTTACATAAGGAGCGGCAGTGTGGCGTGTGGGGAATAACAACTAAGAAGGTACTGCCACGTGTAAGCCGAGTTGCCTTTGTCAGCCTCCACATGTCCTTCTGCAGCCATGTGTATATATATAATCCTGTGAGATAAGTAAAAGCGAGAGGTGCGTGATCCCCTTTGAGTGTGAAATACAAAGTAGAAAGATACAGGGACAGAATAGGCGAAGGGGAGTAATGTGGCGAGTGAGAAAATACTCTGAAAGGATTATATGGAGCGTGACGAGAGGAGGGTGAGCGAAGTGTTGAGGAGAGGAAGGGAGAAGAGGCTGGAGTATTTGTTTAGCGGCACTAGCGCGGGCTGGACGCATAGAGGAGGAGGGAAAGGACGGGATGGGCGATGCTGGAAGTGGGTAGATGTGTGTAAAAGCGGATTATAAAAAGAATAGGCAGAAGATAGGATAGAGAAAGATCAGAATAGAAACAGAAGCTTTTGAAATGAGATATACATAGAGGATGGAAAGGACGGGGTGGATAATGCTGAATAGGGTTAGATGTGTGTAAAAACGAATTGTCAAAAGAATGGGGAGAAGATATGATAGAGAAAGATGAGAATAGAAACAGAAGCTTTTGAAATGAGATATGCATAGAGGAGGAGGGAAAGGACGGGATGGATAATGCTGAATAGGGTTGGATGTGTGTAAAAACGAATTGTCAAAAGAATGGGCAGAAGAAAAGATAAAGGTAGATACTAATTGAAAGGAAATTTTGGTAGACAGTTTAGCGACGAGTCCACACATAGAAACATTAGAGTGGATAGAAACAGAAGCTTTTAAATGGTATACCAAAGAAACGTAACGACGAAGATTAAAAGATAGAAATGTCTGAAGGGAAGTAAACTGAGAGCAGACAGAGGTTTTGGATGACTTTTGAGTGAATAAAAACAGACGCTTTTATAATGTATAATATACATAGAGGAGGAGGGAACGGACGGGATGGATAATGCAGAAAAGGGTTAGATGTATGTTAAAACGAATTACCAAAAGAATGGGCAGAGGAAGAGATAGAGGATGGTCAAAGTAGAAGCATATTGAGGGCAGATTTTGGCGGAGTTTAGGGTGAATAGAACCAGAAGCTTTTGAAATGAGATACCAAAGAAATAGAAACATACCGAAGAAATAGACCAAAGAAACCAAAGAAAACCAAAGAAACCAAAGAAATAGACCAAACCAAAGAAAATCAAAGAAATAGACCAAACCATAGACTCGTATCCTTGACGGGTGTCGGGAGGGCTTTGCCGCAACAGGTCGCTGGATAGGCGGCAACACTCGCGCATAGTCGGTTAGTAACGAACACCCAGTGCTTCAAGTAAGTAGTACCCCGCGCTGCCCTCCCTTGCTGTCGCTGATATTGCTTTATTGTTTCTTGCTTCTAATTCAGCGGTTCTTAACCTGGGGGTCGTGATCTCCTTGGAACGAGGTGAGTTGTTTTGAAGAATATTGGATTTTATTCGTATGGTGTAAGGTTCTCTGCATGTTATACCGTATCTACAACTTCTGTGATAGATTAAAAGTGGAAAGAGTTTTACAATCTGTAATAACTTGCTAATAATATTACGCAATGAATTAGTCAAGACAAATACATTATAATTTTGCTGTGTACACTAGCTTATAATTTTGCATTTAGTTAAACCAGGGTATTATGTTGCATTCATGAACTATTATTTAGCATTTAGGAATAATATGCTATTAATTTGAATTCATGAACATTAGGCTATTATTTTGCATTCATGAACTATTATTTAGCATTTAGGAATAATATGCTATTAATTTGAATTCATGAATACTAGGCTATTATTTTGCATTTAGGAATACCAAACAATCATTTTGCATTTACGAATACAAAGCTATTATTTTGCACTTAGGATACTAGGCTATTATTTTGCATTTAGGAAACTGGTAAGCTATTATGCATTTAGGAATACTAAACTATTATTTTGCATTTAGGAAAACTAAGCTATTATTTTGCATTTAGAAATCTAGGCTATTATTTTGCATTTAGGAATACTAAACTATTAATTGCCATTTAGGAATTACTAGGCTATTATTTTGCATTTAAGAATACTAGCTATTAATTTGCATTTAAGAATACTAAGCGATTCATTTGCATTCATGAAACTATATAGGCTATTATTTTGCATTTACGAATACTAAGTTATTATTATGCATTTCAGAAAAGTAGGCTTTTATTTTGCAGAGAGAAATAATTCTCTCTCTCTCTCTCTCTCTCTCTCTCTCTCTCTCTCTCTCTCTCTCTCTCTCTCTCTCTCTATCTCAAGCAAGAGTGGCTTTAAAAGCAGAAACTGAGCGGGCAGAAGAGATGTTATAGTGTTGTGTGTTAGCGGTGCTTAAGTTTTTTGTATATCTTATTGATACTAAAACAAACTGAAATGAAAATGTGAGTTAATGGGTCCATGCGCATTACCAGTGGGGGGCTACATGCAAAATCTGGTGAGGCTAGGTAAAAAAACAAAGTCAGGACGCCTTAGTTTTGTTTTGAGAGTTTGCCCGCCTAATATTTAGGCGGTTCCGCCGACACCCGTCAAGGATACGGAGTCTATGACCAAACCAAAGAAAACCAAAGAAACCAAAGAAATACACCAAACCAAAGAAAACAAAGAAAACAAAAGAAACCAAAGAAATAGACCAAACAAACCAAATACATAGAAACAGAAGCTTTTGAAATGGGATACCAAAGAAACGAAGTAGATGAAGAAGAAAAGTAGAGAAAGGTCCAAGTAGAAGTAGACTGAGAGCAGATACAGATTTTGGTAGACAGTTAGGCGACGAGTTCACTGATAGAGACATGAACTTTTTAAAACGGAATGGCGAAGAAACGAATTGGATGAAGCTTGAGAGGAGAAACTACGATGAAACAGGTTTGGGTTAGATTGTAGAGTGACGTTTTCATTGATAAGAAACAGAAGGTTTTTAAAACGGAATACTGAAGCGAAGAAAATCAAACCAGGGAGGGAAAAGAAATAAAAGAAGGAGCATTTTAAGAGGAATACTGGAAAAACGAAAGGAGCATTTTAAGAAGAATACTGAAAAAAACGAAAGAGGGAGCATTTTAAGAGGAATACTGGAAAAACAAAAGAAGGGAGCATTTTAAGAGGAATACTGGGAAAACTAAGGAAGGGACATTTTAAGAGGAATACTGGAAAAATTATAGTAGGAGCATTTTAAGAGGAATACTGGACAAATGAAAGAAGGGGCATTTTACGAGGTATACTTAAGAAATGAAGTAGATGTATATTAACAGGAGAAAATGAGATGAAAGGGTGGTGTTAAGAGTAAGTGTGGCCGGGAAGAGTTGTGGAAGAGAATGTTGTTGCGTGACTGAGGAACGAAGCAACACACGCCGAGGCAATAGTGACGCTGAGGGGAATTTATGTGAACGGACGCAGAGACTCGCATGTCGACGGGAATACATGTGGCGTTAAAGGAGATAGAGGAGACGAGAATAGTAGCTAGTTGGAAAGAAACCAAAGAAAACCAAAGAAACCAAAAAAACAAAGAAATCAAAGAAACCAAAGAAACCAAAGAAAATCAAAGAAAACCAAAGAAACCAAAGAAAACCAAAGAAACCAAAGAAAACCAAAGAAAACCAAAGAAAACAAAGAAAACCAAAGAAAACCAAAGAAAACAAAGAAACCAAAGAAAACCAAAGAAACCAAAGAAAACCAAAGAAACCAAAGAAAACCAAAGAAACCAAAGAAAACCAAAGAAACCAAAACCAAAGAAACCAAAGAAAACCAAAGAAACCAAAGAAACCAAAGAAACCAAAAACCAAAGAAATCAAAGAAACCAAAGGAAGTCAAAAACCAAAGAAAACTAAAGAAACCAAAAAACAAAGAAAACCAAAGAAACCAGAGAACCAAAGAAACCAAAGAAACCAAAGAAAACCAAAGAAAACAAAAAAAACAAAGAAACCAAAAACCAAAAAACCAAATAAAACCAAAGAAACAAAAGAAACAAAAAAAAACTCAAACCAAAGAAACCAAAGAAAACCAAAGAAACCAAAGAAACCAAAGAAAACCAAAGAAACCAAAGAAACCAAAGAAAACCAAAGAAACCAAAGAAAACCAAAGAAACCAAAGAAAACCAAAGAAAACCAAAGAAACCAAAGAAAACCAAAGAAACCAAAGAAAACCAAAGAATCATCCAGCCGTTGTTCTTTTATGGTTGGGGCAATGCTCGGTGTTGTTAGACGCTTCTGCCTGTCACATCAACTATTTCCAAAGGCCAAAAAGGAGATCAGTCAGGTTTTTATGAGTGGTATTTTAGGGTCACGGTACAGAGGAAGGGTCAAACTACCACCAGGGTCATAAAACTACATACCCCTGGAAATGCCCAAAACTCCTACGAAAGCCTTGTAAAGTATGTGTGCTTGGGCGGCGAAATGTTTATAATTCGACCCTGTGTAAGAGAGGAGGAAAATAACGTTGTAAATAAGGCAAATCGTTGGGTCATTTTAGATATTGAACTCGGAAACAGAGTTTAGAAAAAGCGATATTCTTCTTCCCACCACATTATTTATTTCCATGCGTCGCCTCAATAAAGACAGACACACAATCAATATAGGATTAGAACATATATTAGCCTAAACATGGACGCAGGGATAGTTGAGAAATAGCAACATGCTCCCTCCCACTCCATCTTTATCTCCATGTGTTGCTCTAGTAAAGACAGCCACTCAGTCAATGCCGGATCAAGACATATATTAGCCTTCCGCTGTGCCTGGTGGAGCTGCTTTTTCATGCGGAGAGAGAGTTTAGAAATATCAACATTCACCCTCCACCTCCATCTTTATTTCCATGTGTTGCTCTAATAAAGGCAGACACACATCAGTGCCGGATCAAGACATATATTAGCCCTCCGCTGTGCCTGGTGGAGCTACTTTCTCACGCACTCTGCGCCCAAAATTGCACGACGCCGGAAGTCATTTATCCATTTGCCAGATTAGCTTCCCGGCAACATGATGCGGGAAGGATTTGCGCACCGATATTAAGGTGGCCGACGCTCCCGCACGACCGCTCCGGGATACAAGGTCTTGCGGCGAGGCTTGGCGGGGATTTGCAAAGGGCTCAGGCGAACACAAGTGATTTGCAGCCGCGGAATGTTTACAGGGAGCGCTTCGACGAGCAGACTTCAGCGCCCTCACACCGGCCACGCCACAATACCCAATGCAGTGGTCGCTTGTGATTCTAACTTGCTGACGTTGAGACCGGCTGAAGACACACACACCCTCACGCCAGCCACACCGCAATACACAATGCAGTAGTCGGTTGCGATTCTAACTTGCTGACGTTGAGACCGGCTGAACACACACACACACACACACACACACACACACACACACACACACACACACACACAGAAAGACAGAGAGACGAGAGATACACACACACACACACACACACACACACACACACACACACACACACACACACACACACAAAAGAAATAATAATAACAATAATTCAGTATAAAGCCCGCAAATCACTGCCCTATAAAAAGAGTATAGAAGAGTATCCAAAACAGAGGTCAATTTCTGGAGAAGAAGTGTCTTGAATCCTAACCGCTAATCACACACACACACACACACACACACACACACACACACACACACATATTGATAGATGTTAAGTTTATTTACCTCGGTATGCAGATATAGATGTTGATATTACATGAATCTTAAACTAACTTAACTAAACTTAATCTTTAAAAACTAAATTAACATAAACATTAAAAATAATTTTTTTTTTCATATGCTTCTGCCCTCGAGCTGCTTCATTTGCTGTCCCACCTTTAGTTCCTATATTTCCTGGATTGGTTTGCTGACGTTTACTCTCCTATTAGAAAAATACTGTTTATTTTACTTCTAGCCTTTTTTTTTTTCCATACACTTTGCTAACACAGTCTTTTGCTTTCATAGTTTCCTTTCCTTTGTTTCCTGGATTAGTTAGCTGACTTTTGCTCTCTCATTAGAAAGATACCGTTTACTTTTAGCTCTATTTTTCTTCCATTCACAAAGCTTACTCAGACTTTTATATTCCTATCTTTTCCTTTGTTTCCTTCACTGTTAGCCCCGCCGGGTGACGATCGATATCCAACCTCCTCAAAAATAAGGAAGGTTCTCTGCGCGTCTGAGAGTAAACACACACGGCCTTTCCACACTCCAGGCAGCTGACAGGCGGGATGCAGTGGAGTCACGGGGGACGCGGCCGCCGAGAACACGTGTATGCTCGCCTCCCTTTACGCCGAGACGTTTGCCCACTTTATGTTTTCGTCTTATTTGCAACACCTGCAGAAAAGCTATAACACGACGCACTTTTGCTCGTCTCTTTGTTTCGTGCGTGTTTTCTTTGTGCATGTAGAATTGTAAACTCTGTGGCTGACTTATACTTTCCTATTAGCAAAATAGTTTACTTTCCTTTCCTAAAAGCAGGATATAGTTTACTTTTAAGGACATAAGGAGACCATAAAAGGCCAGACGTGCTACACAAGGCAGCTCCTGAAGACGGGTTGCTCACCAAATTCCCTTCCCGTCCATAAATGCATCTAGTCTCCGTTCAAGGTTCCAATTGTGTTTGCCTCTCTGTTACTTTCAATTATTTTCTTAAAAGCAAGATAAAAGGTATAGGAAAGCTGGGAACATATGCTAGAGAATCGCGTGGCGGCGGTGCTCATTTCCGTCCCGTTATCCCTTTGAGCTTGTGTGGGACAGAACCCCTAACCCGACACAAGGCCAAAATAGAGTTCTCTTATTTTATTATCCTGTAAGCAAGACGTAGTTTACTTTTTCTAGTCTCCTATAAGGAAAACACTATCGAAAAAAAGTCGCTTACATGGACGCTTCGACGTGGCACGGATTTCCTCTTTCCCTGTGGGTTTTTTTTCCTTTTTTCCTGCAGCGGCGAAACACGGCAGGGAAGTGTTATATGTGTTAGTTTTTTTTTTAAGAAAAGGAGACTTTTCAAGGGCGTCAAAAAAAAAGAAAACAATAATGAAAAAAAAAAAGCCCGCTACTTACTGCTCCTGAATAGAGTACAGAGGAGTGGCCAAAAAGAGAGGTGTCCAGATACCCTCCTCTTGAAAGAGTTCTAGTCGTAGGCAGGAGGAAATACAGATGAAGGAAGATTGTTCCGGAGTTTACCAGCGTGAGGGATGAAAGAGTGAAGATGCTGGTTAACTCTTGCATAAGGGGTTTGGACAGTACAGGGATGAAGCCCCGTGTAAGTTGTATCACAAGGCCCCGCGGAAAAATGTCACTCACGGAGCCACTTGGATGACACGTTTTGGCTCTTTCCTCTCTTTATATGTTCCGCACTTTTAGCAGTTTTCTATTCATCAACGTGAAGCCAAATTTTCTTTCAGAGGCGTCAGTAAAAAGCCTATTCAGTACTGATCACAAGGCCTTACCGATGAAATACTGTCACTGTAGCATATGCCCTCAACCTTTCTTTCATGTCCTGTATTACTCGGTGAAGCAGTCACGTTAATATTACCGTCATGCCATTTACGTTTTCCTCTGGCACCCGTAGTTCATCTTTTTCAGTAACATTCTTTTACTGCAACACCTATGAAGCCCTTGCAGTATATATAGACCACGTGTAGAGCCAGATCAAAGAGAGTAAAATCCACCGTTCACCTGTAGATCATCAAGACGTATAAACTGATATTTTGCATTCGTTTGCTGTTTGTTATTTGCGAGAACTGACCGACTGACCTGCCCACTGTCTGTCCATCACCGCGGCTCCCCCTTTTGTGTTTGCTTGCCCTGAGTGATGTTTTGAACGGTCTAGTGACGAGAGGAAAACAACGATGGCTTTACTTGTTTAGTAATGATAGAGTAAATGTTTTAAAGTGTGACTCAGGAGAGTAATTTTCAGCGTATCGTGACTGTTAAGTAAGTGAAAATGGGTTTGACGTTTCCGTAGAGTTTTTGGCACTAGTCGTTTCAACACACACACACACACACACACACACACACACACACACACACACACACACACACACACACACATGCACTGAAGCCCGCAGACACACGGACGCACTCACGCACGCACCCACGGACGCACACACACACACACACACACACACACACACACACACACACACACACACACACACACACACACACATGTACCGGGAAATTTACTCAGAGGCCATCCGGAAAGAGGAAACGTCAATGTAAGTGCAGGAAGGGCGAGGAGGAGGAGGAGGAGGTATGAAGGAGATGGAGCATGAAGATGAGCTAAGGAGGTTGTAGAGGAAAGGAAAAGTGCCGAGAGAAAGCTTATGATGGCGGAGACGTGCTGGGAAAGGAAAAGACTGGGAAATTGAAGGGAAAATAATCAATAATAATAATAATAATAATAATAATAATAATACTAATAATAATAATAATAATACGGATATTATTATTGAATGATTTGTAAGGATGGTTTCAGATTTTTCTCAATGGAGTCGTTGGGCGCGCAAGAGAAATATTGTGTATGTCTGTTTATTCACTCTAGTTTCTCTTTTCATTTTTCGCTTCCAAACACTAGACTTCTGAACCGTTCTTCTTTGTTTGTTTCCTTTCCGTCTGAGCAAAATAACGTGTAGCTACTCTATATGTTTATTTATTTTTCTTTCTTCATTCGACGCTCCAAACACTCAACCCCTAAATTTTGCTTCCGTCCTCTTTCTTTTTATTTCATTCTTCCTTATAAATCCCTCAACCTCGGGCTGGAGCCAACTACTAAAATAGTACTAGGCCCCACCAAGAAAGCCTACGGGCACCATAGGGAAAACGTAAAAAAGAAATAAATGAAAATCCGTGTTTCCTCTTTCCGTCCGTGGTAAAATAGGAAGCTTTCGGTGAAGGGCGCTATAGCAGCTTTTAAAGACGCTCTTGGGACATTACCTGCGCACGTCTGCCGCGAACTAAACCCATTCAGCGAGTGACCGAAGACCGAAGACCGAAGCCAGAAGAGCGAGCCTGAGGTGTTTTTTTCTCCTTTTTTAGATTTCCAGTCCGAGAGATCTTAAGTGAATAGGATGTTGGTAACAGGGATGAATAGGTACTCGCTGCTCCACCTTTTAATTGGGTTCGTCGGAATTTGAGCCGCGTCGAATATTTCTTGAAGACCACAACGAGAATGTTGATGAAGGGGAAGTCTACCAGCGAGTCTTGAATATTCTCAGCGCGAGGGGAGGGAAAGAAGGGAGGGAGGGAGGGAGGGAGGGAGGGTGACCTGCTCTCTCATGCACCTCGCTCGTAATTTTGCTTTCTCCGCATTTTTCGCGAGAGATTTTCCATAGAGTTAAATTTTTTTTTTTGTTGTTTTTGTTTTTGTTTATTTGTTTGGGGGTCGAAAAAATGCGGTCGTACCTACACATTGCGTTTAAAAGATATGGATAGAAAGACAGCCATAGACAGATAGCCCGATAACAGATAGATAAATGTAGATAGGTTGATTCAAAAGTATACGAATCCTTTCACATAGATAGATAGATAGATAGATAGACAGATAGATAGATAGATAAATGAATATTTTGAGTGTTACAGAAGTTGATTAGCAAATAGATGATAATAGATAAGAAAGAAGGTAGGTGCAGATAAACGGATGAATAAATAGAAAAAGATAGAGATAGATAGATTGATAGATAGCCGAATAGATAGATAGATAGATAGATATTTCGATTGATGTATATATTGATTAACAAATAAATGATGATAGTAAATAAATAAAATAAAATATAATAATGAAAAAAGTAAAATAATGAAAAATGAAAAATGAGAGAGAGAGAGAGAGAGAGAGAGAGAGAGAGAGAGAGAGAGAGGAAGGTGATTTATGAGAATGGAGAAGCCTCGAAAATTTATGGAGGCTTTTTTTGGCATAAGTAAGTCCGCCTCTCTCCTGCATTTTTCCGAAAGGCTATTACGAAGGGAATCAGTCTATTCTTTTTATAACGAAGGAGGAACTTTTTTTCTTGCCATTTACTGAACTTTGTTTTATTATTTTTATTTTTATTCATTTATTTTTTACTTCTTGTTCCGGTTCTTATTAAAGTTTCGTTTCTACACTTGTTTTGGTTTCCTTTTTCTTTTCTTTTATTTTTTCTTTATTATCATTATCACCTTCTTCTTCTTCTTCTTCTTCTTCTTCTATTTACTTAACTATAGATTATATTTTTTTCATTCTTGTTTATTTCATTATCTATTTTCTGCTTCTTTTTCCCCTTCTTCTTCTTCGTCTTTATCTTCTTCTTCTACTTCTTCTTCTTCTTCTTCTTCTTCTTCTTCTTCTTCTTCTTCTTCTTCTTCTTCTTCTTCTTCTTCTTCTTCTTCTTCTTCTTCTTCTTCTTTTTCTTCTTGGTGATGTAAGATCGAATGTATTAGTAATATATTCTTTCTGCCTTCTTTTCCGTGAAGAATATCGTCCCATTGTGTTTATTATGTATTGTTCTAGTAATATATCTTTTTCTTGTGATATAGATAGAGAGAGATAGATAGAAAGACTGATAGACAGATGGACAAATAGATGGATATATAGATAGAAAGACTGATAGATAAATAAACAGATAGATGGATAAATAGATCGATAGAAAGATAGATTCATAGATAGTCGATTTTGTAGTAATTTATCTTTTGCTTGGAATACATATGGAAATAGATTTAGAAGAAGATACAGATACAGAAATAGATTAAAATACAGATGGATAGATAGACAGAGATAGAATGATAGTAGGTAGGTAGATAGATAGATAGAGAGATGGATTTATATAACGTAAAGAGATAATTATTCAAATCTTTCCTGCAAGCGGCCAAGGCAGCAAAAGAAATGAAAGCGGGGCACCAAAACCGCCCCCTCGGGGAACGTGCGTTTTGTGTGAGGCGCGGAAAGACACTTCACCTCCTCCCTCTGAAATTAAATTCCTTTTTATTATCATTTATCACCTTTATGTATGTCACCTTGCGCTTGTGGGAAAGGATGCGTGTATGTGTGTGTGTGTGTGTGTGTGTGTGTGTGTGTGTGTGTGTGTGTGTGTGTGTGTGCTTGCTGTTCATCGCTCCTCTCCTCATCATTATTCCGCACACTTGCGTCTTTCATTGGCAGGGAATATTATGTCTCTGTGCTCGGAGCTAAATCGCGTTAAGTCGATGCCGTGTGAGGCGTGAGGCAAATTCTTCCTGTTAATATGATTTCCCCGCGCGGAGGGAACTGTAAATGGACTAATTATCTCCCCGCACTGAGAGAGAGAGAGAGAGAAGGTGAATGTGTGTGTGTGTGTGTGTGTGTGTGTGTGTGTGTGTGTGTGTGTGTGTGTGTGTGTGTGTGTATCTATATAGCTGTCTGTGTCTTTCGGCGTGTGTGTGTGTGTGTGTGTGTGTGTGTGTGTGTGTGTGTGTGTGTGTATCTATATAGCTGTCTGTGTCTTTCGGCGTGTGTGTGTGTGTGTGTGTGTGTGTGTGTGTGTGTGTGTGTATCTATATAGCTGTCTGTGTCTTTCGGCGTGTGTGTGTGTGTGTGTGTGTGTGTGTGTGTGTGTGTGTGTGTGTGTGTGTGTGTATCTACCCTTCTGTTTGTCTGTGTCTGTGTCAAGTTGTTCCATCGTGAACCGTTCCGTGTCGGCGAGATGGAGGTGCGGTGGTGCGATAGTTACGTGTATCTGGGCAGTGTGTTTACGAGTAAGGGAACCCTGTGTCTGCTATTGCCGCCCACGCCCAAGCAAAGATGTGCCACATCTTGAAATTTGTGTCATTTTTAAGGAAAATTGTTGACATACCATTTTACGTTAAAAAGAAAATGTTTGAGGCAGCTTTGATGTCATCCATCCTGTATGGCTGTGAGTCCTGGTTCAATGAAGACCAGAGACCCGTAGAAAAACTGTATACTTGGGGTATTAAGCAGCTGCTTGTGGTTCGCATGACGACGTTTACCGACATCTGTTACTTGGAGCTCGGGTATCCGCCACTAAAATCCTTAGTAATAGCAAGACAGAGGAAACTCTTCCGGCGAGTGAGGGCGGAGAGACGTGTGCTGGATGACCCGTGGCGCACGCCGTCAGGCTCACTTTGGCGACTAATACACCCACAAGTAAACACACACTGAATTTGATTAATGTGGCTGTTGATGGTATTGGATCAGGCATTCAGACTTTGAGACAATCAGTTGCTAATTCAGCGTCGTCTAGAAGACAAACGTACAATATATTAAATTCACGTTCTCTTACAGGCTACAATCTCGCTGCCAGATGATTGTTCGCGCTTGGGTACTAATAAAGGCACTTGGATTATTCTGAAGGGCTAAAACTATCAATGTTCTGGCTTTTACCTCTTGAAATCATTTAGTGTTCTCTTCCTACCCGGTACAATCTTGCTTCTAACATTCACGTTCTCTTACAGGCTACAATTTTGCTGCCTGATGATTGTTCTCGCTTGGGTGATGTAATAAAGGCTCATTCTGATGGAGTAAAACTATCACTATTCTTTATCTCGTTTCTATCGTTTCCTTCTCTTTACTTTCTTACGCGGCACAAACTCGCTGCCAGCTGATTGTTCTCGCTGGCCGGCAGTAATTAAGGTATTGTGCTCATTTTGAAGGAGTACCACTATCAATATTTCTGCTTTTATCTCTAGAAATTATTCTGTATTCTTTCTTTCTCTCTGTTTCTTTTTTTCACACTCGCCCATTCATAGACATCACTCGTAGACAACCTTATGCTCTCACCTTTCCAGAGACAAAGCGGAAATATTCTGTTCTTAAACAGTCCGCACTTCCCCATTCATAGATAACCTTATGCTTCAACTTTCTTGTATGCAGAGAGAACATAATTATGCTGTTCTTGCACGGTTCACACTTCCCCATTCATGGACAACCTTACGCAACATTCCCAGACAACCTTATGGTCTCACCTTCCTATAGGCCAGTGGTTCCCAACCACGGGGTCCATGGAATTTCAAGGGGTCCATAGAGATTCTAACTATTTTAAATTCATTATATACTGGAATCAGGAGACATGCGACTCGGAATAAAATTCATCCTACCGTACACAATCCTTAAAACTGAGTGCTTAGTAAAATAGAACAAGTACTATAAGGACAGTTTTTGCGTACAATGTCTGCAACTATAACAACATTAACCTAACATTTGTCCTATGTACTTTACTTAAATGAAAAAGTCTGCTGAACGGAAAGTCCTTTGCTTTCATATAAATAGACCTACAGCTTAATCAGCATAACATTTTCATTTTTTGCATAAAAAATCTTTTATTAATTTTGCAGCTGAACATATTTTGTTGTAGAGGTCCACAGGTGAAAAGGTGACTGGAAAAGGGGAACGGAACAAATAGGTTGGGAACCACAGCTATAGGCAGAGTGAACCAGAGCCGTCAGTAGTGTAGGAATGGTGGGCGTCAAGTGTCAAACTATCCCCTCGTCTCGCCTTCGCCTCGCCTCTCCCCAACAGGTGTCTGCCCTCTCCACCCGACCCCCACCCCGACCCTCCAGCCTGGGCCACAGTTCATGGATGCGCTGAAAACATCTCTTCTTTAAAAATCTGGGTGAAATGTGTGTGTGAGTTTTTCCTCTCCGTCCCTCATTTTCCACGGCGGAATTTCAACGGCCGCCATTGCACTCTCAGACGCAGAAGTGAAAGAAATTCCGAATATGATTTTTTGACTCGCGCTCCGAAATACACGACGGTGGAGAGGCCCTGTGTGTACCTGTGGAGATAGGGGTTATACTGAATACACACACACACACACACACACACACACACACACACACACACACACACACACACACACACACACATCCCTCAAACTACCGCCCTATAGCTTTGCTTTCCTGTCTATCTAAAGCTTTTGAATCAATCCTTAACCGGAAGATTCAAAAGCACCTTTCCACTTCCAACCTTCTATCTGATCGCCAGTATGGGTTCTGCAAGGGGGGTTCTACTGGCGATCTTCTTGCTCTTGGTCATCCTCTCTTAGCCGTTTCGGTGAAACTTTCTCAGTTGCACTAGACATATCGAAAGCCTTCGATAGAGTCTGGCACCGGTCTTTGCTTTCTAAACTGCCCTCTTTCGGATTCTATCCTTCTCTCTGTTCCTTTATCTCCAGTTTCCTTTCCGGCCGTTCTATCTCTGCTGTGGTCGACGGTCACTGCTCTTCCCCTAAACCTATCAACAATGGTGTTCCACAGGACTCTGTCCTATCACCCACTCTCTTCCTGTTATTCATCAGTGATCTTCTTTCCATAACAAACTGTTCTATCCACTCATACGCTGATGACTCCACTGTGCATTATTCAACTTCTTTCAACAGAAGACCCTCTCAACAGGAATTACATGACTCCAGGCTGGAGGCTGCAGAACGCTTAACCTTAGACCTTACTATCATTTCCGATTGGGGTACAAGGAACCTTGTGTCCTTTAATGCCTCAAAAACCCAATTTCTCCACCTATCAACTCGACACAATCTTCCAAACACCTATCCCCTATTCTTCTACAACACTCAGCTGTCACCGTCTTCAACACTAAACATCCTCGGTCTATCCTTAACTCAAAATCTTAACTGGAAACCTCACATCTCTTCTCTCACTAAATCAGCTTCTTCGAGTTTGGGCGTTCTGTATCGGGTCCGCTAGTTCTTCTCCCCTACACAGTTGCTATCCATATACAGGACCCGTGTCCGCCCTCGTATGGAGTATGCATCTCACGTGTGGGGGAGCTCCACTCACACAGCTCTCTTGGACAGAGTGGAGCCTAAGGCTCTTCATCTCATCAGCTCTCCTCCTCTTACTGATAGTCTTCTACCTCTTAATTTCCGCCGCCATGTTGCCTCTCTTTCTATCTTTTATCGATATTTTCATGCTGACTGCTCTTCTGAACTTGCTAACTGCATGCCTCTCCCCCTCCCGCGGCCCCGCTGCACGCGACTTTCTACTCATGCTCATCCCTATACTGTCCAAACCCCTTGTGCAAGAGTTAACCAGCATCTTCACTCTTTCATCCCTCACGCTGGTAAACTCTGGAACAATCTTCCTTAATCTGTATTTCCTCCTGCCTACGACTTGAACTCTTTCAAGAGAAGGGTATCTGGACACCTCTCCTCCCGAAATTGACCTCTCTTTCGGCCACCTCTTTGGATTATTTTTTGTGAGCAGCGAGTAGCGGGCTTTTTTTTTATTATTGTTTACTTTTTTGTGCGCCCTTGAGCTGTCTCCTTTGTTGTAAAACACACACACACACACACACACACACACACACACACACACACACACACACACACACACACACACACACACACACACACACACGGCCCGGTAGCTAAGTGGATAGAGCGTCTGCCTGACAGCCAGAAGGACCTGGGTTCGATTCCCCGGACGGATGAAGATAAGTTGGGTTTATCTTCTTTCACGTGTAGCCCCTGTTCACCTAGCAATGAATAGGTACGCGACGTCAGGCAAGGAGTTGTGACCTCGTTGCCGTGGTGTGTTGTGTGTGAGTGGTCTCAGTCCTACTCAAAGATCGGTACTATAAGCTATGGTTCTCCGTAGGGGAACGGCTGGCTGTCTTGAGAGACCCGCAGCAGACCAAGAGGTGAATTACACACACACACACACACACACACACACACACACACACACACACACACACACACACACACACACACACACACAAATGAAAGAAAGATTGGAAAAAAGTAGACAAAGAGACAGGACTATTCGAGCATAGCTCAGGCCCTGTATCCTACAAATAGGTAAATACAATTAGAGATAATCTTTTCTACCTGTGTGTGTGTGTGTGTGTGTGTGTGTGTGTGTGTGTGTGTGTGTGTGTGTGTGTTTAGGGATCTGCTTACTGTATCGCACGTATTTTCTATTGATACGCATTTTGCTGATGACTTTTTATTTATTTGTGTGCGTGTTTGTGACTGTCTATCTGTCTGTCTGTCTATCTCTCTATCTGTCTGTACATCTGTCTGTTTGTCTGTATATTTTTCTGTGTTTTTTGAAGCACGAAGGCGAGGAGTAAAATTGAGTGAAGGTTTTGCGTGTCTGGATGTTAATATTCCGCCGCCTCGTGGACGAGCTCGTTTTCCAGTGAGGGAAGGAACGGCAGGCACCGCAACCACTGCCGCCCCATCGCCTCCGCCACCGCCGCGATGATGAGGAAGATAATGACAATAATAATGATAATAATAATAATAATAATAATAATAATAATAATATTAACAATAACAATAATAATATTAATAATAACAATAATAATAATAATAATAATAATAATAATAATAATAATAATAATAATAATAATTATAATGATAATAATAATAATAAAAATAATAATAGGAAAAAGAAGAGAAAGAGTTAATAGTGTAATAGTAGTAGTAGTAGTAGTAGTAGCAGTAGTAGTAGTAGTAGTAGTAGTAGTAGTAGTAGTAGTAGTAGTAATAATAATAGTAGTAGGCCTTGTAGCATAGTAATAGCAGTAGTAGTAGTAATAGTAGTAGTAATAATAATAGTAGTAGGCCTTGTAGCATAGTAATAGCAGTAGTAGTAGTAGTACTAGTAGTAGTAGTAGTAGTAGTAGTAGTAGTAGTAGTAGTAGTAGTAGTAGTAGTAGTAATAATAGTAGTAGGCCTTGTAGCATAGTAATAGCTGTAGTAGTAGTAGTAGTAGTAGTAGTAGTAGTAGTAGTAGTAGTAGTAGTAGTAGTAGTAGTAGTAGTAGGCCTTAAGAACATAAGAACATAAGAACGCAGGAGTCTGCAAGAGGCCGGTAGGCCTGTACGAGGCAGCTCCTTTGACCCTAAGCTCCCGTGTATCTAACCCCACCTAATATCGCTGTCCATGAATTTATCTAGTCTATTTTTGAATGTGACAATTGTATTGGCACTCACCACATGACTGCTAAGCCTATTCCACTCATCCACCACCCTATTAGTAAACCAATTTTTGCCTATGTCCCTGTTGAATCTGAATTTATCCAGTTTAAACCCGTTACTTCGTGTCCTACCCGGTTCTCTTACCAACAAAACCTTATGAATGTCTCCCTTATTAAAGCCCTTCATCCATTTATAAACCTCGATCATGTCTCCACGCACCCTTCGCCTTTCTAGAGAATGCAAGTTTAACTGTTTGAGTCTTTCCTCGTATGGCAAGTTTCTCAACCCCTGAATCATCTTAGTCATCCTCCTCTGCACCGATTCTAACATTTTGATATCCATTCTATAGTAGGGTGACCAGAACTGAACCGCATAGTCAAGATGAGGTCTAACTAATGCTAAATATAGTTTGAGGAAGACTTCGGGGCTTCTGTTGCTTACGCTCCTTGAAATAAATCCCAGTACCCTATTAGCTCGGTTTCTAGCTTGAATGCATTGTGCCCTTGGACGGAGATCAGAGCTCACTAAGACCCCTAAATCCCTCTCGCACCCAGACCTACTTATGAGAGTGTCATTTAAGCAATAGTTATGTGAGGGGTTGTTCCTACCTACACTCAGAATACTGCACTTCCCATAATTGAACTCCATCTGCCATTTATCCGCCCAGTCATATAATCTGTTGAGTTCACCTTGGAGAATACTAGCGTCCTGATCCGACTCAATTACTCTACCGATCTTGGTATCATCTGCAAATTTACTAACATCACTACTAATTCCTGTGTCTAAGTCATTGATATAAATAATAAACAAAAGTGGACCTAATACCGAACCTTGTGGGACCCCACTCGTAACACATCCCCAGTCAGATCTTTTACCATTGATTTGCACTCTTTGCTTCCTATTGCTAAGCCACGCCTTGACCCAGTTCAAAAGTTTACCCTCTACTCCGTGAGCCTGTAATTTAAGCAACAGTCGTTGGTGAGGAACTTTGTCAAACGCTTTACTAAAATCAAGATAGATTACATCATAATTTTCATCTCTGTCAACCGCCTCAAATACTTTATTGTAGAAGGACAAGAGATTGGTGAGGCATGACCTACCTTTTGTGAACCCATGCTGCGAGTCGTGAATTAAGCTATGTTTCTCTAAATGCTCCAGAATGTTCCTGGCTATTATGGACTCCAGCATCTTCCCTATAACCGATGTTAAGCTAATTGGGCGATAGTTTGAAGCAACTGACCTGTCCCCTTTTTAAAATCGGCGTCACATTAGCTACTTTCCATAGGCTCGGCACATAGCCAGTATTAACCGACATCTTAAAGATGTCGGTTAGTGGGTCACTGATTATATCACCTAGCTCCTTTAATACCCTCGGAAATATCCCGTCAGGACCTGGCGACTTGTTCTTCTTAAGCTTATCTATCTCATCCTGAACTACTTGCCTGGTAATGATTATATCCCTCAATTTATCGCCATCCCGCCCTCGTACACCTGAACTCTTTCCGGTATAGTCGTTCGATCCTCCTGTGTGAATACTGAAAGGAAGTAGTCGTTCAACAATGTGCTCATATTTTCGTAATTTTCTACTAGCTCCCTGTGTTTGATTTCAGCGGTCCAATTTTCTCCCGTGTTTTTGTTCTATACATCTGAAAGAAGCCCTTAGGATTACTTTTCGCCTCATTTGCTACTTTGATCTCATAGTTCTTTTTGCTATCCTGGTGTTTTTCTTAACTAATCTATATAGTTCGACGTACCGGCCCCTGAGATGTGTTTCCCCAATCTTTATTTTCTGATAAATTCCTTCTTTAACCCAATCTCGTGTTTTAGTCCACGAGTCATCCACTTAGGATCATTGTTTTCTTTTCTAAGTGTTCGCTGTGGTATATGCTGTTCTTGCCCTCTACTATTACTCTAACTAAATTATTGTAAGACATTTCTACCTGGTTCTCCTGGCTCTCCAATCCGCAGTTCTGGCCCTCATGAATCCTAAATTATCCCAGTTTACCCCTTCAAGATGTCTTCGAAGCCCTCGTAGTTTGCTCTTCTAAAATCTGGCACTAACACTGGGTTTGGATCACGGGTTACCGCCCAGTCTAACCTAAAACGAACCGTTCTGTGGTCACTATTTCCTAACTCTCTCCGCCCTCCAACTCACGTAGCAAGTTCCCATTATTGGTTAGGACTAAGTCTAATATGTTATCTCCTCTGGTAGGCTCAGTAACTACCTGCTTAAGGAAATTATCTTGTATAACTTCAAGAAAGTCCTCGGCTTCCAGGTCACCCACTAGATCTTCCCAGTCTATATTCCTATAATTAAAGTTCTCCATTACGCAGACATTTCTACTCATACTCGCCCTGCCAATCTCATGTAGTAATATACTCGTGTCCTGCCTGTTAAGGTTGGGTGGCCTGTATATAACTCCTAGAGTTAGTTTTTCTTTCCCTTTGTAAACGTCCACCCAAACTGATTCTGAATCCATGTTAGTTTTGACTGAGTTGTTAACTAAACATTTAAGTGAGTCTTTAACATATAGCGCAACTCCACCTCCCTTTCTGCCCCTTCTGTCTTTGTGAAACATCTGATAACCCGTTATTTCAAATTCTGACCTAAAATTTCTATTAGCAAAGTCTATCCATGTCTCAGTGATCGCTATTATGTCAAAATTTTCTGAACAAGCTTCACCCCTTAGTAAGTCTATCTTGTTTCTGAGGCTCCTGCTGTTAGTATAGAAGATTCTTAGCCCGTCCTCTGTTACTCCTCTAGAATTACTTCTAAGCTGCCTGGTTATATTATGAGCTAGATGTCCCCTCCCATTAATCCTCCCATTGCTCCCATTACTCCTCCCCCCCTCGCCTATACTAAAAAATCCCTCAGGGTACCAAGTGCTCGCTCAAGGGAGTCTGAGAGAGCCTCAACACCCTTGTAGCATAGTAATAGCAGTAGTAGTAGTAGTAGTAGTAGTAGTAGTAGTAGTAGGCCTTGTAGCATAGTAATAGCAGTAGTAGTAGTAGTAGTAGTAGTAGTAGTAGTAGTAGTAGTAGTAGTAGTAGGCCTTGTAGCATAGTAATAGCAGTAGTAGTAGTAGTAGTAGTATCACCAACGCTGAGAAGCTGGCAGATAAGGAGAACCAAAACTCCATCAGCCTTACCAGGTCACTCATCAACAGGATCATCGCTCAGGAGGCAGAGGGCGAGATAGACCAAACAGAAATAAGATATATTAAAAGAAAAATCTCAGAAGAAAGGCAACAGGCCCAAAAAGACGAGCTGGACCGTCTTACACACCACCTGTCCACAGAAATGGGTAGAAAAATACACACAGCACAGGAGGCAGGCGCCTCTAACTGTCTAACGTCATTACCAATCAGAGCAAAGGGCTTCAGCCTCAACAAACAAGAATTTGTCGACGCCATTGCTCTGAGATATGGCTGGCCGATTGAGGGACTGCCTGATCTCTGTGCATGTGGATCATCAAATGATGTCACCCACACCATGACATGTAAAAAAGGAGGCTTCGTCTTTATTCGACACGATGAAGTGAGGGATCTGACAGCCAGCATGCTCGGGGAGGTATGCCAAGACGTCACTACCGAGCCGGCACTGCTTCCTTCGGTACAGGACAGCCAATACCTCACAGGAGGCACGGGTTGATGTAAGTGCCCGCGGATTCTGGGTGCGCGGACAGCGGGCGTTCATGGACATCCGCATATTCGACCCGATGGCTGCCTGTCACCGTGAGCTGCCCCTGCAAGCCGCCCACCACAGGAACGAGCAGGAGAAGACAAGGGCATACGGTGAAAGAATCCAACATGTGGATCAGGGCAGCTTCACCCCTCTCGTCTTCACCACATCCGGCGGGATGGGTCCCGGGGCCCAATGCTTCTACGCACGCCTCGCGGAACTAATCTCAGAAAAGAAGCATCAGCCAAGGAGCCACGTTGTCGCCTGGATGAGGTGTCGCCTCTCGTTCTCCCTGCTCAGGTCGGCCATCCTATGTCTCAGGGGCACCAGACACTCTGGCCCAAAAGCCACCAACATCTCCAATATGGACTATGAAGCCACAGTGGTGGAGAGTGACATTAGGGTGGGTCGGGAGTGACTTGAGTAGGGAAGGAAAGGGGGATCTGGACGTAATAGATGATAGGTGATTTAGTGTCAGGTAGTATTAGTGATATGGTTGGATGCCACAGTCATTAGCGAACAGAGTTGGGGCTAATGACCTCCAAGCTATGGAGCCCTCCATGATTATGTGTCGGGAAAATAAACATGGGTGGAGGTATCATTTATGTAGTAGTAGTAGCAGTAGTAGTAATAGTAGTAGTAGTAGTAGGCCTTGTAACATAGTAGTAGTAGTAGTAGTAGTAGTAGTAGTAGTAGTAGTAATAATAGCAGTAGGCCTTGTAGCATAGTAATAGCAGTAGTAGAAGTAGTAGTAGTAGTAGTAGTAGTAATAGTAGTAGGCCTTGTAGCATAGTAATAGCAGTAGTAGTAGTAGTCGTAGTAGTAGTAGTAGTAGTAGTAGAAGCTGTGGTAGTAGTAGTAGTAGTAGTACATAGTAGAAGTTGTAGTAGTATTTTATTTATTTATTTATTTTTTTTACCTCTTGGCCTATTGCGCCGGTAGGCTTCTTCCCGGTGGATCCTGATGGTCGGTCCAAGGCTTCTTTGCGGTGGGGCCTGATGGTCGGCCCAGCCCGTTCTGGCGCAGGCGAGTGTTTATAGTGGCGCCATCATGCATTGGCTCATGCTGCCCTCCCGGAGCTCATCTTTAATCCTAAAATCTAGAGTCCGGGTTGATAGGTGGTCTTCTGGACAGCATGTGGGTAGTTTTAAGCCACTCGGCGGGGGCTGAAAAATCCCAGCTTGGTGGCACCGGGCGGGGATTGAACTCGCATTGTCCTAAACGCGGCGCCGTCACGCTATCCATTCAGCCACCGCTGTAGTAGTAGCAGTAGTAGTAGTAGTAGTAGTAGTAGTAGTAGTAGTAGCAGCAGTAGTGAAAATTGATTCGTATTTGTTTTTCATTATCTTTTATATTTTATAATTGTTATCATTATTACTATTATTATCAATATTGTAATTAGCATATATCATTATCAGTATCATTTAAACTACTGCTTACTGAGCGGCGCTGGTTAGTGAAGTGCTGTTGCTCGTGATTATTATTAACACCTCCAGTAACACACCGTTCAGTAAAGGTTGAGTGTCAGAAGCAAACCAGCGAGCCAAACTTGCAAATTTGTATACCTACTTTGGCAGCCATCAATATTATATACAACGTGATGAGTTACAACAAAAACTACTAAAACAAGCGTGGCAATTAAGTAACAATGACAGTATGAAGATCACCGAGACAAGCGTGGCAATTAAGTAACAATGACAGTATGAAGATTACCGAGACAAGCGTGACAATTAAGTAACAATGACAGTATGAAGATTACCGAGACAAGCGTGACAATTAAATAACAATGACAGTATGAAGATTACCGAGACAAGCGTGACAATTAAATAACAATGACAGTATGAAGATTACCGAGACAAACGTGACAATTAAGTAACAATGACAGTATGAAGATTACCGAGACAAACGTGGCAATTAAGTAACAATGACAGTATGAAGATTACCGAGACAAACGTGACAATTAAATAACAATAACAGCTCGAAGATTACCGAGACAAACGTGACAATTAAGTAACAATGACAGTATGAAGATTACCGAGACAAACGTGACAATTAAATAACAATAACAGTATGAAGATTACCGAGACAAACGTGGCAATTAAATAACAATGACAGCTCGAAGATTACAGAAAGAAGCGTAACAATGAAACAACAACAGCAACAGCAATGACAGTACGAAAATATTATGATAGAAAGAGGAGGAAATATTATGATAGAAAGAGAAGGAAATATTATTATAGAAAGAGGAGGAAATATTATTATAGAAAGAGGAGGAAATATTATTATAGAAAGAGGAGGAAATATTATTATAGAAAGAGGAGGAAATATTATTATAGAAAGAGGAGGAAATATTATTATAGAAAGAGGAAGAAATATTATTATAGAAAGAGGAGGAAATATTATTATAGAAAGAGGAGGAAATATTATGATAGAAAGAGGAGGAAATATTATTATAGAAAGAGGAGGAAATATTATTATAGAAAGAGGAGGAAATATTATGATAGAAAGAGGAGGAAATATTATGATAGAAAGAGGAGGAAATATTATTATAGAAAGAGGAGGAAATATTATGATAGAAAGAGGAGGAAATATTATGATAGAAAGAGGAGGAAATATTATGATAGAAAGAGGAAATATTATGATAGAAAGAGGAGGAAATATTATGATAGAAAGAGGAGGAAATATTATGATAGAAAGAGGAGGAAATATTATGATAGAAAGAGGAGGAAATATTATGATAGAAAGAGGAGGAAATATTATGATAGAAAGAGGAGGAAATATTATGATAGAAAGAGGAGGAAATATTATTATAGAAAGAGGAGGAAATATTATGATAGAAAGAGGAGGAAATATTATGATAGAAAGAGGAGGAAATATTATGATAGAAAGAGGAGGAAATATTATGATAGAAAGAGGAGGAAATATTATGATAGAAAGAGGAGGAAATATTATTATAGAAAGAGGAGGAAATATTATGATAGAAAGAGGAGGAAATATTATGATAGAAAGAGGAGGAAATATGACGATAATAATAAAAATAATAATGAAAAACGCAACACGAGAATAACATTATCGCATCGTAGCTACACAAAAATCACTAAAAGAAAAACAAGAACAACAGCAACAACAATGACGGTATGATAATATAATAATAGAAAAATGAAAAAATACGATGATAAGAATAATGATAAAAAAAACACGTAACAGTGAAAATAACAGCGTCGCATCGTAGCTAATTTAATTTTTTCTCTCATTTTTCCCTCCCTCATTTTTCCCTTATTTTCCCTCTCATTTTTCCATCCCTCACCTTTTACCTTATTTTTTCTCATTTTCCCTTCCTCATTTTTTTCCTTAATTTTCCTTTCATTTTACCCTTTATTTTCCCTTTTATTTTTCCCTCCCTCACTTTTTTCCCTTATTTTCCCTCTCATTTTTCCCTCCCTCACTTTTTTACCTTATTTTTTCTCTCATTTTTCCCTTCCTCATTTTTTCCCTTAATTTTCCTTTCATTGTTCCCTTTATTTTCCTTTTATTTTCCCTCACTTTTTTAGTATTTTCCTCATTTTCCCTCCCTCACTTTTTTTCCTTATTTTCCTCTCATTTTCCTCCTCTCTTTTTCCTTATTTTCCCTCTCATTTTCCCTCCCTCTCTTTTTCCTTATTTTCCTCTCATTTTCCCTCCTCTCTTTTCCTTATTTTCCTCTCATTTTCCCTCCCTCTCTTTTTTCCCTTATTTTCCCTCTCATTTTTCCCTCCCTCTCTTTTTTCCCTTGTTTTCCCTCTCATTTTCCCTCCCTCATTTTTCCCTTATTTTCCCTCTCATTTTCCCTCCCTCATTTTTTCCCTTATATTCCCTCTCATTTTCCCTCCCACACTTTTTTCCCTTATTTACCTCATTTTTTTCCCTCCCACATTTTTTTCCCTTATTTTCCCTCTCATTTTTCCCTCCCTCACCTTTTTCCCCCTTATTTTCCCTCTCATTTTTCCTCCCTCACCTTTTTCCCCCTTATTTTCCCTCTCATTTTT
>NW_026111619.1:5000-10000 GCF_024679095.1 Eriocheir sinensis | reverse complement strand
CATTCATACGCACAGATAGATTGAGAGATAGATAGATAGATAGATAGATAGATAGATAGATACCCTCAGATAGATAGCTACACACACACACACACACACACGTACAGAGAATAATATGTTTTTGATATCTAACAAAGTAACTGAAGTGAAGAACTTATTAAATAAGTAAGCCGGAAAAGATTAGTGATGTTATAAAAATTTGTTTTTCAATCGTGTCGAAAGCAAGGATTTTTTCTTTTCTTCCCTTGTTGAAATTGATTAATATAATGGCAAAGGTTCACGTCGCATATTTAATCATCTCCCTAGTATGAATCTGATTAATTAGTACGTACAAAGTATGTATCCCTAATTAGATGAGTTGAGTAGTCCCGAGGAGACGTGCCGCAGGACCAAGCTCTGTAGCAAGGTGTGAGCGCCGATACACCGTGTACCCGCGCCATCATCCTCAAGCCCATTATCTGAATTACACCTCATATTAAAACTGAATAATAAATAGATATTACTTATGAAGTTCCCATAGTTAGTCGCCGCTCCACCTCTTTACTACAATTGGCACCAACCTTTTTCCAAATATTATCGTTGCCACATGACATCTTAAACAACACCTCATATCAAAACTGAGTAAAAGGTTGATTTTCCTTTTCAAATTATCAAATTGGTCGCCCTTCCTCCTCTTTACTACGAGAGACACTAACTTTTAACCCAATATTAACTATGCCAGATGACAAAAGTATAAATTTAGTATCTTCCTTTGCCTAACCTGAAAACCTCTAACATGTTTTTTTTATTCTTCCGTCTTGTCTTGCCTTATCTGACAATCCCAATACCTCTAACATGTTACTTTATTATCCTGCCTTGCCTTATCCGACAGTCCCATTAGCTCTAGCATCCTCTTTTAATCTCCTGGCCTGCCTTGTCTCACCTGACAGTCCCAATACCTCTCTAACTTGCATTTTAAGTATCCTCTTCCCTTGCCTAACCTGACAGTCCTATTACCTCTAACATGCTGTCTTATTATCCTGTCTTCCCTTGCCTAACCTGACAGTCCCTATACCTCTCTAACATGCTTTTTAATTTTCCTCTTCCCTTGCCTAACCTAACAGTCCTATTGCCTCTAACATGCTGTCTTATTATCCTGTCTTGCCTTGCCTAACCTGACAGTCCCATTACCTCTAACATGCTGTCTTATTATCCTGTCTTCCTTGCCTAACCTGACAGTCCCATTACCTCTAACATGCTGTCTTATTATCCTGTCTTCCTTGCCTAACCTGACAGCCCCATTACCTCTAACATGCTTTTTAATTCTCCTCTTCCCTTGCCTAACCTGACAGTCCCATTACCTCTAACATGCTGTCTTATTATCCTGTCTTCCTTGCCTAACCTGACAGCCCCATTACCTCTAACATGCTTTTTAATTCTCCTCTTCCCTTGCCTAACCTGACAGTCCCATTACCTCTAACATGCTGTCTTATTATCCTGTCTTGCCTTGCCTAACCTGACAGTCCCATTACCTCTAACATGCTGTCTTATTATCCTGTCTTGCCTTGCCTAACCTGACAGTCCCATTACCTCTAACATGCTGTCTTGTTATCCTGTCTTGCCTTGCCTAACCTGACAGTCCCATTACCTCTAACATGCTGTCTTATTATCCTGTCTTCCCTTGCCTAACCTGACAGTCCCATTACCTCTAACATGCTGTCTTATTATCCTGTCTTCCCTTGCCTAACCTGACAGTCCCATTACCTCTAACATGCTGTCTTATTATCCTGTCTTGCCTTGCCTAACCTGACAGTCCCATTACCTCTAACATGCTGTCTTATTATCCTGTCTTCCCTTGCCTAACCTAACAGCCCCATTACCTCTAACATGCTGTCTTATTATCCTGTCTTGCCTTGCCTAACCTAACCGTCCCAATACCTCTAACATGCTATTTTATTACCCTGTCTTGCCTTGCCTAACCTGAAAATCCCATTACCTCTAACATGCTTTTCTCTTTCTTCCTCAGGTACGTCTCACAGGATGAACACCAAAGTCCCGAACTCATCGCACTGTAAGTTTGGAATTTTATCTTACAAACTTTTTTTCATTGATTTTCGAAGCCAGATACTTTTATTTAGCAGTGTTGTTTGTCATTCATTTTCAACATTTCGGCGCCCAAACAGACATTTGACAAGGCTTCGTAGGGGTGGGGTGTGGGTATTTCCATGGGTAGTTTTATGAGGCTAGTGATAGTTTGACAAGGCTTCTTCCTAGGGGTTGTGGTGTGGGTATCTCCATGGGTAGTTTCATAAGGCTTTCGTAGAGGTTGTGTTAGTATTTCCATGGGTAGTTTTATAAGGCTTTGGTTGAGGTTGTGTTAGTATTTCCGTAGGTAGTTTTTATAAGGCTTTGGTAGAGGTTGTGTTAGTATTTCCATGGGTAGTTTTATAAGGCTTTGGTAGAGGTTGTGTTAGTATTTCCATGGGTAGTTTTATAAGGCTTGGTAGAGGTTGTGTTAGTATTTCCATGGGTAGTTTTATAAGGCTTTGGTAGAGGTTGTGTTAGTATTTCCATGGGTAGTTTTATAAGGCTTTGGTAGAGGTTGTGTTAGTATTTCCATGGGTAGTTTTATAAGACTTTGGTAGAGGTCGTGTTAGTATTTCCATGGGAAGTTTTGTATGGCTTTGGTAGAGGTTGTGTTAGTATTTCCATGGGTAGTTTTATAAGGCTTTGGTAGAGGTTGTGTTAATATTTCCATGGGTAGTTTTATAAAGCTTTGGTAGAGGTTGTGTTAATATTTCCATGGGTAGTTTTATAAGGCTTTGGTTGAGGTTTTGTGGGTATATCCAAGGGTATGTTTTATAAGGTTTGGGTTGAGGTTGTGTTATGTATTTCCATGGAATACTTTTATAACCTTTCAGAGGTTGTGATTTCCATGGTAGTTTTATAAGGTTATCATGGAATACTAACACAACCTCTACGGTTGTGTTAGTATTTCCATGGGTAGTTTTATAAGGCTTTCGTATAGGTTGTGTTAATATTTTCATGGGTAGTCTTATAAGGCATTGGTAGAGGTTGTGTGGGTATCTCCATGGGTAGTTTTATAAGGCTTTGGTAAAGGTTGTGCTAGTATCTCCATGGGTAGATTCATAAGGTTGGCAGAAGTTGTGTTAGTATTTCCATGGGTAGTTTTATAAGGCCTTGGTAGAGGTTGTGTTAGTATTTCCATGGGTAGGTTTATAAGGCTTTCGTAGAGGTTTTGTTAGTATTTACATGGGAAGTTTTATAAGGTTTTCGTAGAGGTTGTGTTAGTATCTCCATGGGTAGTTTTATAAGGCTTTCGTAGAGGTTGTGTTATTATTTCCATGGGTAGTTTTATAAGGCTTTCGTAGAGGTTGTGTTATTATTTCCATGGGTAGTTTTATAAGGCTTTGGTAGAGGTTGCGTTAGCATTTCCATGGGTACTTTTATAATGGCTTCCGTAGAGGTTGTGTTAGTATTTCCATAGGTAGTTTTATAAGGCTTTGGTAGAGGTTGTGTTAGTATTTCCATAGGTAGTTTTATAAGGCTTTCATAGAGGTTGTGTTAGTATTTCCATAGGTAGTTTTATAAGGCTTTCGTAGAGGTTGTGTTAGTATTTCCATGGGTAGTTTTATAAGGCTTTCGTAGAGGTTGTGTTAGTATTTCCATGGGTAGTTTTATAAGGCTTTGGTAGAGGTTGTGTTAGTATTTCCATGGGTAGTTTTATAAGGCTTTGGTTGAAGTTGTGTTAGAAATTCCATGGGTAGTTTTATAGGGCTTTGGTAGAGGTTGTGTGGGTATTTCCATGGGTAGTTTCATGAGCCTAGTAATAGTTTGAAAAGGCTTCTGCACTATGAACGTGAAAAAAGCACCGACTCATATCCTTTGTGGCCTTGGGAAATAATTGTTGTGAGAGCCGAAAGTGTCTGAGAATAAAGGAGCTAAAATGTGTGTGTGTGTGTGTGTGTGTGTGTGTGTGTGTGTGTGTGTGTGTGTGTGTGTGTGTGAGAGAGAGGGGGAGGGAGTTCGCAAGTTTCTCTAAGTACATTGACCTTTCATCAGCATTTCACAAAACAATAACAACTCAAATCCCGTTCAAAACTAAGTCTGTCCATCGTTTTATTATTTATACGACACCTGGAAAAATATTTAACAGCCTTTTCATTGTGAATAAATTAATACAGTAAAAAAGTATGACCTCCCGACTCGTTGGCTTAATATAGATTGTTTGTTTGTTTTTTCTAGATTTTTAATGCTTAACTGCTCCTCTGAGGTTTATCACGCTCATTATAATTATCGAACGTTTGTGGCTCTTGTTACGAACGTTTATTAAAGCCAGAGAGGAAGTACGTCGGGATGTCATGAGTGTTTCCCCGTTCACGGCGCGGAATCCTTACAAAACTACCGCCAGGCTCAGGAAACCACCCATGGAAACCCCGACAACCTCTCTGCGAGCCTTTTGAAATAGAGGTACTAAGGCTTCGAAGAGTTTGATAATAGCGACCTAAGTATTAAACGTTGGGATGTCAAGAGCGTTCCCATGGCGCGGAAGCCTTACAAAACTACCGCCAGGCTCAGGAAACCACCCATGGAAACCCCGACAACCTCTCTGAGAGCCTTTTGAAATAGAGGTATTAAGGCTTCGAAGAGTTTGATAATAGCGACCTAAGTATTAAACGTTGGGATGTCAAGAGCGTTTCCATGGCGCGGAAGCCTTACAAAACTTCCGCCAGGCTCAGGAAAACACCCATGGAAACCCCGACAACCTCTGCCTCGAAGAGTTTGTTAATATGGACCTCATAATTACTCCACATGCCTTCCCGCCTCACCCCGACCTACCTCTCAACCCCGCCCCGACCACCTCTCGCCCCAACTCCCTCTCTACCCTCCCCAACCCCCTCACCCTGACACCCCACGCCTCGACGCAATCCCTCTCGCCCCAACCTCCTTACCCCAGCCCCTCTCCGCCCTGTGATCCATTGGGCAAATAATAACTGTCC